>NC_061866.1:902250-1203000 GCF_907164915.1 Impatiens glandulifera
AAGTAGTTTGTTTCGGCTTGAAGCAACACACAACGTTTAATTTGATGAGATTAATAAGGAGTCGGTTAAATGGAATATATGGACCGGTTTGGTTAAGGATTATGTTTAGGTTGGTAATAGTTCGGTTTTTAGAGTGAGTAAGCCGGAAATAAAAGAAATGACACGAGACAACATTTTTTATGGATGTTCAGAGCAAACTCTCCTACGTCACCCCTTCTTCTCAGATTATGAGAAGGATCTCCACTAACTTGAATGTTACAACACTCACACAATGCCGAACGAGCCTTAATCGCTACTCGTCGGTTACACCACTCACTATGATGTAATACACTAACTTTTTACACTTGGTAAAATACACACACAATACACAAACACTTTCGGGATTTCAATCACTTATGCGTAAGATCTTTCGTTTTCTGTTTCTTCTCTCTTGAATGAGCTTTTTCGTAGAAATCTCACGCGTATTTGCGTGTTCGCGCGAGAGCTCTATCTTTCTTGAAATGATTCAGCTTCCTTTTATAGTGAAAAGATGACAAATGTCATATTTTCTCTCTCTAGGAGATTGGTCACTAGAAGCCATGCCGGTTGACACATGGAAGACATGCATAAGCCGGTTTGGACAAATGGCAGACATGCATAAGCCGGTTTGTATTTTGGACACATGGCAGACATGCACTTAGTCGGTTTGCATTTTGGACACATGGCAAACATGCACTTAGTCGGTTTGCATTTTGGACACATGGCAGACATGCACTTAGTCGGTTTGCATTTTGGACACATGGCAGCTCTTACATATTCCCAAGGAACATTGTAATAATTATTCATATCTTTTGAATAATTTGCCCGTTGCAACTCAGCTGGTCCTGAACTTGAACCGTTCCGGATTTCTGCACAAGGATTTCATCTCAAAGCTGAGAGTATTTATTAGCTGGAGCTGAGAGCAATTAATGACCGGAGCGGCTGCATTTAATCAACCGGAGCATGTATGACTAGAGCGACTGCATTTAATCAACATGAGTATTTATGACTGGAGCGGCTGTATTTAATCAACCGGAGTATTTAATAAACCGGAACTCATTTATGACCGAGCGGCTGCATTAAGTGTCGTTGACCGGAGTCTTCTTTCATTAAATGCTTGTTTGACCGATCTTCTAACTGAACTCCAGTTGACCAACCGACTGACTGAATTCTTGGCCGAACCGGTTGACCGAGCTTTTACTTCAAACCGAAGTCAAACAACCGAACGATATATATATTTCCAACTGAATGCTCAGTTTCCCTGAAATAGCAAAATTTGCATTAAGTGTCAGTTGACCGGAGCCTTCTTTCATTAAATGTCTGTTTGACCGATCTCCTAACTGAACTCCAGTTGACCAACCGGATGACTGAATTCTTGGCCGAACCGGTTGACCGAGCTTTTACTTCAAACCGAAGTCAAACAACCGAACGATATATATATATATATTTCCAACCGAATGCTCAGTTTCCCTGAAATAGCAAAATTTTAAATATTATTTGCAGCTAGTGAGATTTGATTGATCCCTAGTCATCTGTGTGACAGGCAGAGGTGTTACCACTACGCTACAACAGCTTCTTGTTATATTTAAACCAATTAATATACTTTATATAACTTAGCGGTTTAACATATATATTTGAACTTAGTTTTATCTATTCATTAAACTTTTCATAAGTTATAACAATTATTTTCTAACAATTTCTCCCTTTTTGATTATTTAGAATAATTATTCAAAAATCGTAATGTGTGGCCGGTTTAAAAATTAACTTACTTAATTTTTCTTATCACATTTATAAAGGATATGGAAGATTCGATGTTTATTGGACTTGTACAAGTTGTGGCGGAGAGGAGAGATGTCATTATTTTTTGCAAAATAAAATGAAGGAGATTCAATACAAAAATGGGAAGAAAATAACTAGTTGTGGGTGAAGGCAATAAAGACAATGACATTGACTATGGGGGAAGAGTTTGGAGATTATGAATGATAAAATATTCTTTAATAAGTCATTTGTTATCTAAACGCCTGCTAAACTATGTTTCAACACCCATATTATTAAGATGATTTATTAGATAAGCTACACGAAATGGCGATAGAAAAATATACTAAATAATGCATGTTTTTATAATGGACAAATTAGACCTAGGAAAAAAAGTCCAATAAAGTCCAAAAACGAACTGTGATTGTTACAAACACTATTGACTAATAAGTTTGTAAAACACCATTAATCAATAGTTTCCATTTGTTTTACCGACACTATTGGTCAAATAGTCCATTTTTTACCGACATTATTTGTGATTTTTTAAAGTTTTAGAACCGAAATTTTCATTTCTAAACCTAGTACAAATTAATTAATAAGACTTAGTTCTTCAAAAAAAAATCATTTATCAATTCAAAAGGTAATCATTACCCTTGTATATCAATTCAAAAAATATTATTACCATTGTTTTACAAAAAAAAAATTACAATCAATATCAAAAAGTATCATTATCAATATTTTATAAAAGATTATGCTTATGTGGTATTATGCGGTATTGAAATAGATGTATTGACTTTATACTGGAACTCTGGACCTTTTAAGAAAGATTTTCCTATATCCGGATACTCTCTTTAGTTGGACTGCTATTCTAAATGTTAGTTCAAGACTGTATTTTTTATGGTACTATTCTATATTTCTTGCAAGAATTTAATTCACTCTTGCATTGACTCTATCGCTCGGACGCCATTAGTCATATGGCTTAACAACATAAGGAAAGGAGGGATCCGCAAGAATAAGTTTCTATTCAGCCTCCTCCAACTCCAAGCTTCTCCTCTCCATTGAATCCTAACTTGGTTGGTATGCAAGCTCAAGAAAGCGATTTACGTTACGGCCGGAGACAAACTAAAGCAGGCACTAAGAGCTTGGTTTGAAAGGTTTCCGGTGTTCATTTTCAATTCCGACGTGACTCATCTATCAGCTCTGGGTGAACATCCATTCACATTCCTGCCAGCAAGGTCTCATGTCAGAATAGAGTTTCCGTAACCAGTTGTTTGGAAGGTTTATCCCCAAACTCTCTAAGGGGGCAGAAGGAGTAAGGGTATCATTGGTTAATTTGTGTACTACATCTTGACGAGAAGCATTCTGTTGACGGAGTACTCGTCTTGATTGATCACCTCTCAATTGCGAAGGCATCACTCTAGTTCCCATCCCAATTATATATATTTCTATGATTTTGAGGCCCAAACACTTCTTCAGCCAACTCAAAATCAGAATTAAAAGATTTTTTATCTTAACATCACGCATCTCGTTCTTTAAAAATCTGTATCAACATATAAATAATAAACCAAATAATCAAACATATACTTACCAATTTTGATGGTACATCATGTAAGGGTGTGACATCATGTGAGGGTGTGACATTTTGTGAGGGTATGACATCTTGTGTAGTGTGACATTATGTGCAAGTATGGTACCAGGTAGTATGTTCATGTATGTGTGTTTGTTTAGATACAACATATTTTTTTCTCATTGATTCAAGTTTTCATTTAAGCCAGCTAGTCAATAAAAGTTATCCTATCTTGTCCACTCATTTGAAGAAACAAGGAGAGGTACAAATTAAAGAATCGGTTTTGCCTTTATTTGATATGTAGTTCCATATGTAGTTCCCTGTATAATGATAATATAATATAAATACTAAATAAATCTTGTTTTTTTTTTGGAATAAAAGAGAGTTAGCATGACAACCCACAGTTAAATATTACTTGATTGAATTGAATCAATTATCTACACCTGAATGTTGTGATGAGATATATGTTATACACGAAAAATATAATGATCAATGCAAATGATTAGGCTAGTTCTAAACTTTTCTATCCCAAAATTTTCTAAGACTCGTTGAAATCGCCTTCTTGGAGTTCTTCTTTTGGTAGCTTTCTCTCCAGGTCTTTCTTTATCCTTTCAAGTGTGTAATTTTTTCAAATGAATAACCGTTCCTAAATTAAATTAGGTAAATTCTATATATACTCCTTAGGCAAAAGGTAACTTAGGAACTAAAATTTAGAAAATGAGGTAAATTCTATATATACCCCTTAGCCTTTTCAGCAAGTTGAACCGACTTTAATTCCTTCATAGTTGCCTCTACGATTATTTTTCTCTTGTAGTTAATCGTTCAATCAACACTTTAGGACCTTGATCCGGTCAAATGGTTAAGTGCGGACCGAGTTACAAAATTTTGAAGCTAGGCCATTTCTGGTTTCGGTTTCATGCCAATCTGGATCAACTAAGAGTTCAAACAACCATAACTTTTGACTCAGACCACCATTGAGGTTGAGCCAGTATGCGTTGGAAATTTGAGCTTGTTATCTTACATTTTGGTGTTTTAAGGAATCTTCAAAACTGGTCGTAAGTCCACGTAATTCTCGATGGTGCGTCGGAGGTCTCGAAGTGGATAGCTTTAGTTACGGGCGACCTCACGTGGGGTGTATGTGGAACCATGAGCGCTACTTGGTATCAAACTAAAGTTACCTCAAAGGTATTTCCAATGGTATATCTTTTACTTCAAATGGTTGAGCCAAACAAAATATATGAATTGTCAAAGTCAACTCATACTCCAATTCGCTCTAGGAATAAAGTGGATGAGCTTACATCTAGTTGTTGAGCTAAATTGACTGCCTTAGTCGTTGAATGAAGTCGTGAGACCAGTTTCATTCGAACATTCTACGTCTTAGCTTTCCAACCATAGGTTACAATCCAAAAACTAAGCACCACAACATTATGAATTAAACAACGAGATCATGTCTGGTTTGATCCCGTCATGTTTGTATTGTCTTCAACCGCCGATTTGAAGGGGTTAAAAGCATCGATGTTACTCTGGGTAGAAACAAATGTAGTAAAGAACTCATCAATCTTTCCAAAACATTCAAGAACAACTAAATCCATTTAGTATAGTGACTTATGTGACTTTTTTTAAGTTGAAGGAGCCTCTAGATTTACTTTAACAAAAAATGACCCTAAATCCATGATTTTGGTCGTTTTTCTAAATGATCTGCGCCTGGCGTCATCATAGAGCCAGAATGCGCAATTGAATCCTTTGGGCGCAAAGCCTAGCGCATTGATCCTCGTTGACACACTCCCGACTCGCCCGTTTCGACTCGATTTTGATGTTTTTCCCTTTTAAAGGCCTCCTACACAAAAGTGCTAATATCAATATTATACTCAAAATTTTGGATTCTTCGAATCGGTCAATCTGAACATTTCATGTTTCCCGAATTTTGACTCTTTTTAAAAAAAATGACGTTTGGACACACAAATGAGCCCCGAACTAAATGCTCAGCACCTTTTTTGCAACATACTCTTAAAGTTCATGATTTTTCAAGATGGTCATTTTGAATGTATGAAAACATATTAAGCTTGAGTAATTTTGAAAATTGGCGTTCGAACCGCTACTCAAGGGTCACTTCGAGCCAATTTCAAAAAGTGATTTTTCAATTTTTGTTCTCCGGTTTAGTTCTCTGGTTTAGTAATTAAGTATGAACATCATATTAAACCGGGCAGACTCATTTTAATTTTGAGGTGTAAAAATTGAGTGTGGAGAATACCCCTCTTGGACAGAGTTTGGAGAAGATGATATCTCGCTTTGCAAAATTTGTGTCCAAGCCTATTCAAATAGCCATCAATTTTCTAACCCCAAAATGTAAAATGCCAAAGAAAAGTAAAAGATAAAACTTAGCCCGTGCATCTTCTGCTCTGTTTTACCTTTCATAACGATGATGTGTTTTTAGGAATCGGTTGCATGAGAATAACAATATTCCTACATAATATCTGCACAAGATAGCAACATACACAAGCATAGAATATTGAAATCATGTGTCCCTATATAGAGACTCCATATACATCTGTAAGACGATGTATCTGGGAAGTTCTATCTAGTGATTAAAAGCGAAAAGATACTCTTCAAGTTAATATCTCCTCCGAACTTTATGACTAAGAGAAATATACAACCCTAAGTTAGTATCATCATTTTTTAAGAAGTCAGACGATTTCCCTAATTTGTTTAAACTTGAGATTAAAGTCTGAATACCAGCACGTCTTCATCTAAAAAGTTTTAACAACACACGAGACACGCGAAGGAACTATGATGGATAATCCTTTGTATGATTTTTTTAGAGATATTCAAACTCACTTTTCATCTGAAATAGTCTCTAGTTTAGGATTTGGTCCTAAAGCTTACTTGTTTTGTTGCGTCCATGGTATGTTTAGATAGGAGAGATCTCTATCTTCTTTTGTTTTTCGAATGAAAATATTTACTTTTCGAAAACATGTATGAAAGTGTGACCGAACCTATTTGATAGGTTGCATACCTATCCTTACGATAGAGGAATCAGGTCCATAGGTGGTTCCATTTTCATTTTCAAAATCAAAAGTAATGGTTTTAAAATCCCGACTCCGGCACAATTGTCAAATAATCGTGCAAATGCCACATGATCACCGACCGTTAAAAGTGACTCGTGTAATGATACAATGCACTCTCGATCATGAACATGATGAATGCAATGCAAACTATTTTTCTCATTTTCCCGTTTGGAAAAATGCGCCTAATATGAACTAGGATCTCAAACTTTCATTCCCTAAAAACGAATGAGAAGGACCAAACCTTTTGGGAGGTTGACTATGTATCTCTGTGAATAAGGAATCATGTCCATACGTAATTCGAATCAACAGATCGAACACTATACTAACATAACAAAATGGTACCTTGGAATTCTAAGACGAAGGATTTACTAAGACTTCGAGATCTCCATCCTACCAAATTGAAAGAACGAAGAGTTAAAAAGGAGAAGAAACAATTTAACGTTCCAAGTTAAAGGATCTTTCAAAGAAACATATTGAGAATGTACATCCTTGCGAAGACACAAGAATGGACAATTGGACCAAACAAAATACATTAGCATCCGAAAGCTAGAGGATTTCCCAAATAACACATGTTAAGAATTTCCATTTTGACGATGATGCAGGAATGGACAATTTTAACGAACGAAAAATATTATCACCCGAAAGCTAGAGAATTTCTTAAGAAATATACTAAGAATATCCATATTAATCATGACGTAAGAATGGACAATTGGACCGAATGAAATACCTTAACATCCAAAATCTATATGATTTCTAAAGAACACGTGTTAAGAATGTCCATCTTGACGATGATGCAGGAATGAACAATTTGAACGAACGAAATACCTCAGCATCCGAAAGCTAGAGGATTTCCTAAGAAACATACTAAGAATATACATTTTAATGATCATGCGAGAATGTATGATTTGGGCGAATGAAAGTATCTTAGCTTCTGAAAGCTAGAGAATTTCTAAAGAACACGTTAAGAATGTCCATCTTGACGATGATGCAAGAATGGATAATTTGAACGAACGAAATACCTCAGCATCCAAAAGTTAAAGGATTTCCTAAGATACACATTAAGAATAGCCAACTTGATGATGACGCAGGGATGTACAATTTTGAACAAACAAAAATACTTTAGTTTCTGAAAACTAACGGATTTCTTAAGATTCTAAGACTTCCATCCTACTGAAGACGAAGAAAGGGAGAGTTCAGACTAAAGGAAATACCTTAGAAATTCCAAGATGGAGGATTTTCAAAGAAATATATTATAGATTCTCATTCTATCAAAAGATGAAGAAACAAGATAGGTCAAACAAACTGACTAGTTAGAGATTTTCATTCTACCAAAGGATGTAGATATGAACAATTTCAGACGAAATGTCTTGTTGGGGATTTACATTCTACTAAGGATGTAGAAAAGGACAATTAAGACAAGTGACTAACTAAAGACTCTCCATTCTACCAAAGATGCAGCAATGGATAAATAAGACAAAAGAAATGGCTGGAGATTTACATTTTACCAATATGCAGGAATGGACAATTCAAACAAGGAATACAACTTGCTTGGGATTTTTATTATACCAAGATGTAGAAATGGACAATTCAAACAAGGGAATCGGCTTGTTAGGGATTTCTATTCTACCAAAAATAAAGAAATTGATAGTTTAAACAAAATGGTTTTGAGACCTCCATACCATCAAAGATGAAGGAAAAGACAGTTCAAGTACACATTTACCTTAGTATCCAAAGCTAGAGGATTTCACAAGAATTTAATTTTCTTAATCTAAAGAAGATTAAGAGTTTAGACACCGTGATGGTACACTAATATTCTTAGCTACCAACCGGAATATTAACACCTATGAAAGTTTTGATGTATTTTTCTAAAAAAATTCCCCTAGTTTAGACTAGAGTTCCAATAAATGATCTGAGAACATTTTTCTTTAGTACTAAGACCAAATGCAATTTTCCTAAAACTCTTCTAACTACATAGGATATTTTGCTTTCCTAGAATCTACTACTTTTGAGAAAGGCCTACACCACTGAGTTGGGTGTTAGGGCACATTTCCCAACAATAAAAATCTAACATGGACTAGGACCTTTATTCGTAGCTCCGCTAAGGAATGATGGTGTCATCCTTCAAAGGGCGCACATTCTTCATAGGCATTTGATAAAAACATTCTATAGAGGAACTATGTATTTAGTACAAATACTAAAGGACGTGAATGTTTACAACAATCCTAACAAGATTAGGAGTTTTCCTAAATTAGGAATGTTCCTAACATGATCAACGATTATCATATTGAGGAAAACTTACAACAAAGAGAGAGATTCTTGTGAAGCACAAATTCAAAAGCTTTCTTATTTCGCATTTAAGAATCTGATTCATGGAAAAGAAACAAAATCCTTGACAAACAGATTCCAAGGATTTTCATGATCTTGAAGATTGTAATTTTCTAGAAATTCTTAGTATAACTAAAAATTGACACACAAATTGTCCTAATCAGGAGAAAGAGTTCTTGAAAGTTGACTTCAAGAATTTTTGACAACTACGCATATGCATGTGGCTTCTAGAGAGAAATTCTTGACAACAGGAATTCAATTTGTCTCAAAGAGTGCACATGAAAAAAAATAACTTCCTTCAACTAGGGAAATTCTTAACAATCAGATTCAAGGGATCTTGCAACAATGCACATGAAAATGAGGTTTTCTAGGAGAATATAATTCTTGACAATTGGGATTTCAAGAATTTATGGAGAATGATGTGCATAAAAATGCAACTTTCCAAAACAAGATGACTCTTTACAAGAATTCAAGAAATCTTGAGAGACGTTGTGCATGAAGATGCGTCTTTCTAAAACGGAGAGATTCTAAATAAATGGGTTCATGAAATCTTGAGAGACAATGCGCACGAAGATGCATTTTTTTAAATTGGTAGATTCTTGAGAAGTAGGTTCAAAAAATCTCGAGGAATTTTAAATTTTCAAAAATTCCTAGATTAAATTAAAAATTTCTACTTTAACCCACCATGCCGAGGAGAAGATTCTTGACAACAATAATTAAAGAAATCTTGGTACTCTAACTCTAGAAATCCTTAAATGAATTAAGGATTAACGTTTGAGTCAAACTTGCTAGAGAAAAACTTCTTAACAATTAGATTTAAAAGATCTCTGGGAATGCGCATCATCATGCGACTTTTAACGAGAAGATTATTCTTGACAATTAATTCCAAAACCTCTTGAAGGATGCGCATTAACGATGTGGCTTACAGTAGTGAAGACTCTCGATAATCAAATACAAGACATCTTAAGAGTGCACATGATGATGCGACTTTTAGTGATGAATTTTCGACAATCGATTCAAGATATATGGGAAGTGTGCATGAAAATGCGGTTTTCAAAAGAAGAGATTCTCGAAAATCGATTCGAGACATCGAAAAAGAGTGCGCATGAAGATGCGGCTTTAGCAACGATAAATTTTCGACAATCGATTCGAGATATTTGGAGAATGCGCATGATGATTTGGCTTGAAGCGACGGATTTTTGAAAATTGATTCAAGACATCTGGGAAAAAAGTGTCATTGAAGATGCGGCTTCAGCGACGATAAATTCTCGACAGTCGATTTGAGACATTTAGAGAATGCGCATGACGATGCGGCTTGCAATGATGGATTCTCAGCAATCGATTCAAGACATTTGAAAAAAATTCGCATGACGATGCGGCTTATAGCGACAGATTCTCGACAATCGATTCGAGACATTTGACAAATGTGCATGACGATGTGGCTTGCAAAGATGAGATTTTTGACATTCAATTTCAAGAGATCTTAAAAAAAATGTGCATGACGATGCGGTTTACAGCAAAGAAGATTCTTGGTGATTGATCACAAGAGATCTAAAAAGAGTGCGCATGAAGATGCGGCTTGTAGTGATAAATTCTCGACAATCTACTCGAGACCTTTAAGAGTGCGCGTGACAATGTGGCTTGCAACGATGGATTCTCGACCATCAATTCGAGACTTTTGGGAAGTGCGCATGAAAATCAGTACGGGCGACCTCAGTACGGGCGACCTCACGTGGGATGTATATCGAACTGGGTCGCCTACTTAGGGTCAAAAGAAATCTTGGAGGAATACCTTTCAAATGGTAGGTCATAGACTTAAAATGATTTAGTGGATAAAAAGTTATGACCAAATGAACAGAGTGTATCTTCATTTAGCTCTCATGACTTTAATTCTAAAGATGTACCTACTTGTGCTCGATGGTTCGAGATTTTAAACTAAATTGGGAGGTTGGAATCGGTATCATTCAAAATTTATGGGTGTTAGCTTGCACCACGAACTAGAATTGCCTATTTTCATCAACCATAGCCTTGGGAATAAATTTATTAGTGAAGTTTTGTCAGTTTGGATTCCAACTAAGCAGCTTCCACTATTTTTAAATTTCGTTGGGTTCTAAAATATGGATTGCTGATCCGTTTCGCAATGAGATAGAGGACTCCTCCAGCTTTCCAACCCAATAGGAATCAACTAAATTCATCAAGAATTGAGGTCTCTAAGCCATTTGAAATTTGTGCACATGCAGTCCAAATTCCAGAATTTTCAATACCTAAACAAAAACACATTTGGCCTCCTTTGAAGATTCCGGCAGCGGCGACTGGCGGTGCTCCAAGGACCGATCCGATGGGTGACGTGGCCTGTCGCGGGAAACCCTTTTTGGCACCAAATTTTGAAATTTGATTTATTTATTTTTTTTCCAATCTTTAGAGTGTTTTTTCTGAAAAATAAAAAGACAATATTATAGTCAATTTTTATTATCTCCAATGCTTTGGTCATCATGAATATATTAATTTTTGCAAATTTCGCGTTTACAAATAATTACTTTTAATTTCAAAGAATGGCACTTGGTAGGCATTTTTGTCGAAAATGTTCAATATCAATATTATACTCAAAAATCTACATTTTTTGAGCCGGTTGCTATGGATGTGTCAGAATGTTAAAATTCTGAGTATTTATAAAAGTAACGTTTACATCAAACCAAAATAGGCGGAAAGGGAAAGGGGACGGTTTTTAAATCGGTTGCTTATTTTAAATATTATGGTTTAGTCTTTGAAAATTAACATCATATTAGACAAAAAAAATATTTATTTTAATTATTTGAGTGTAAAAATAAGGTGTAATAAAATTATAAAATTAATATTTTATCATTAAAATGAATGAATAGTTGGTAGTTGAAAGATGCAATGGGCCTTGTTTGAAGGTTGAGTCCTGGGTTGTTAGTTTGATTGGGCTGATTATCAAAGAGGGTTAGGTTTTTCGGCCTTCTTTTTAAGTATTTGTGTATATATAAATAATTATCATCTCAATTCTCAACTATGTATACTTCTAACAAAAAAAAAAATAGAATTGTGATATATCTAGGGTGCAAAGATGAGAATAAAATTAGAACTGAATTATAATTCCAGTTAAAATCTTATTATATTAAATTATAAATTTGTAATTTGTAATTTAATGTAAATTTTAATTTATATATAAGATTTGTGGCTTAAATGTAGAGGAGGTCTTGAACATATTAAACAAATTTACCCGGCATGAAGATTATTGATTGTGCAAAGTTTGTGTGCTCGGTCTCGCACTTAGTTGGCTGATTTATGCGAGCAAGAGAGAAATAAACTTAATCATCTTCGTTTACAGAAAGAGAGCTCAGATTTTTGCGATTTGATGGAGAAGTGAACGAGTGTGTATTATAAAATAAAATAAAACAAATTCAAATTCTAACATGTTATTGACTAGAATTCAAACATAAAAAAATACAATTATCCCAATGTATTAGAATTCATTCTAATATATATTCTTGTTCATATTTGATTTATGACATATTTTAATAATAAATAAATAAATAAATGTTGGATTAACTTTTGAATGAAAGAAAGAAGAAAAAAAAGTTGGCCAGCCAGGTCAAACAGGCTGGCTGAAGGCTGCCATGTTGGCCAATAGAAAGAGAGAGAGTCTGGGCTGGCACATGATAAGTCCGGCTCGGCGGCCCCAGCCACGTGACACTCGGCACGTGCGAATCCCAAGGCTCTCCTTCAACGTTCAGACTTATTGCAGTGCAGACCACTAAGCATAAGCACAGGATTTAAGATCTCATTATCATTATTATTATTATTATTATTATTATTATTCTTTTTTGGATAAAGTTCCTTTAATTAAAAAATAAATAAATAAACCCAGAAGAGATTAATTCGAGATGGTGCTTTACTGACCACTCTTTTTAATTGGGTGGTTCACATCTCTCTTTATTCTTTTATTAAATTAACCATTTATAATTAATCATATTATTATATATTTAATAAAAATAAAAATAAGGTACTAAAATCGAGAATATATAAATAATGGTTCATCAGTAAGCTTGATAGATTTTTTGATAGATGCATGTACATTGAAATGAGATAATCTAGCTTGAAGTTAAATGAATGTGGATATAATATATTAATTAATAATAATTAATAGTATTTTATGTATTGGTAAGTGGTTAATTACTAATTAATTAATAATAATTTATAAGACAGCTGATGTCATCTAGATGCCCCCTCTATCCCAGCATGCTTGGGAAGTGGGAAGACTGACTGACTGACTAACTCTCCCCCACTATGCATGTTTTCACAAATTTCAAATACATTTTTTTATTTTATCTAAATTAATAAATATTTAATGATAATTATACATTATATTAATGCTAGTGGTGTGAGTTTATAGTTTATACCTACTTCTTATCATTAAAATATAAATAAAATTAGTTAAGCTTCTCATCTAACATGTGCCAACATTACTGTTTATGATTTGATTTCCCAGATATATTTTATTTATATATTATTGTATATCTGTATTTAAATGAGCTTTTTTTATAGAATTGATTAGAGTTTGTAATTAAATCGATATAAACTATCTCAAACACCATACCAAATTATCCATCAAATACAAATCTAAAAACATTTGATTAGCCAATTATATTGATATATAGAGTATATCAAATAACCCTTTAATTTAACTATATGATATGTTATTATGCAGCAATTACTTGTGTATATATAACATGTGGTCCATATATATTTATATATTATATATATATTCTTCCACTTTAATAAAGAATCAAAAAAAGAAATGTCTAGAAAATTTATAGATAGGCTTTAAAGAACAAGAAAGGAATCATCTCATTGGAGTAGTTTTGGGTTGCTAAACCTTAACAACACTTGGTGGCTAATATATATATTTTATAAAGTGTTGTCATTACTTAAAAACATCAAATTAACCCACTTTGACAAGATCAAGAATTAATGTCCTACTTTGTAGTTTGGATAATCTTTTCCATTGTTTGTTGTGTTTGATCAATTTCCAATGATTTTTTTTGAAGATCTTCGAGAGTAGTGAAATGTTAAAATCAAATTGTCTCTTTCTTAGTTTTTCGTTGATATTCTAACGTAGTTTTATTTTGTAAAACCATACTAAAACATTAATTAAAGTTTAAGATCAGTTGACCCGTATCTTGAAAAATGAAATTTGATTGGTAAGGTCGAGTTTAATTATCTAGCATATGGAACACTAGTTTATTAACTATTTACAATTGAGAAACAAAATTCAAAATTTTGGAATGAGAATATAACAAGAGGAAGAAGAAGGTTATAAAAATAATTAGATGGTTGTTAGAAGTGTGTTAATGGGCATGTTAGGCTTAAAAAACAATTTACATATATAAATAATTGACAACAATGGGAGGGAATGACAGCAAATGAACCCATATAGCTAGGCTGCTGGAAAGCCAATTATAGAGCAATCAAAGTTTTATCATTTATTAAAATTGGGTCAAATCATTTACTATTAAAGTAAGTTTGAGGCTGTGAGACATTGCATGTGTTTTTGTACAGATCAGATCATGTGACTTGATAATTTTTATTTTTAAAAAGGGTGTTTTTTCTTCTTCTGTTTCATTAAAAAATGTCCTAATTTTCCAACTGTATGTTAGAGCTATCAAGCATATCATAGGATGATAAAAAGATGTGACTAAACATTGAGACCACAACCATATCATTCATGTCTAATAACTAATTGGTGCCTACCCTTTTAAACATTCTACTACTTGTGGTTGAAATTCATTAATTTAATAAGTCAAGCTCTGTCCAGACCAACTAAGTTATTGTTAATTATTTCAATAATCAAGTTTATTCAAATAAGCAGACAATAAAAAAAAAAAAAAAGTCAATAGTGACGTTTTTCTTTTCCATAGTTATTACCTAAGAAGAAGAAGAATTTCAATAAATATTTAATAAATTTATCACTTATAGTTAGTTTGATTTTAGTTTTTTAAAAAATAAATAAATTTTTGAACTTTTTTATGTCCTGTCAATATCATTCTAATAATCAAATTACTTATTATTTTCTCCACAGATAGGTAAGCACATAAAAACGTGGTCACAAGGGGTTAAGCACATATATCCTCTTAAACAAAACAAAAATATGGTCATAAGGAGTTAAACACATAGCCCACAAACACACTTAACAATTTAATCAGACGCATAATTTATCGTTTGAAAAGCTCGAACCCAACAAAAAAAAAATGTGGCCACAAGGGGGTTAAACACATAGCCCGTAAACACACTTAACCATTTAATCAGACGCAGAACTTGTCACCTGACGGACTCGAACCCTAAAATACCAAAATACTCTTATATTAATAATTTATCTTAAACAAATCTCAAATAAAATTTTTTTTTTTTACAAAACTTATAAAAACCCTATATAAAACAAGTTAGGTTGAAATTGAATATATCATGACATGACAGAAAGAAGATTAGAAGAGGGAATTATTTGATCTTATAATTAATTATTTTTGTGTTAATTTGGTAAAAACTCAAATTTTATTTGCGGTTTGACGGGCCTTTGAACAGCATACAGTGGATAAAAGTTAGATCAATATACCCATGATATTGAGAATATAAGTTTATATATGTACTACACCACTTTATGCTCTAATTTCTTACCATTCAATCCATGGATAATGTCATGTTGTAAGCCTAATAATATATATGTATTTAATATATAAAAAGATGGGGTTGTTGAGAAGCCTGCGTCTCATTAAACTCGTCGGACCCTCTTCTAAACCTGACCTGGCCAAGGGGACCCCTTCACCTAGCTAAAGTCTAAATAACTATAGTTATAGGGGTAGAGGAAAGAGGCCTAATTCCAATAAAAACATATAAATGTCCGATTCAGTCTCACCAAGCTTCTTGTTTTGTTTTGTTGTTTTGTCGCCAATATATATGGGTGGTTCAAATCCCTTCTAATTTGGTTTGGATTCAACTTTCGTACGTACTACAAGTCTACAACACCCTATTATTATTATTATAATATTATTCATGCTTATATCAAAATTAAAACAAATTAAATCTTTTATAACGTCATCTTTTGTCATGCATGCCGCCCTATCTACCAATCCATGTATGATATAGTCATCATTATTATTAAAATATAATACTTATCAACTGTCAGAGGATCATCAATTAACTTGTTTTATTTGTTAATTCTTTTAAAACCGGCCATATGTTTGAAGGTTTAATTAATTAGGGGATTTATTATCTTTTTATGCTTCTTGAAATTGATCACATGATGATTAATTAATTAACTCCTTAAGTCATTTCTTACATTTTCATTAATGTGCGAGAGGGAGAGGGACCTGATACAATAATTGTAATGAAACAACAAACCCTAACAGAAAAAATAAATAAATTATTCACCACGACAATAATGATTCTAAAAAGATCAAACATTGTTGAGTTGTCCTACACTGGACCAGGGTGAGTAAGGGTTCCATTTTGTGTGAAGATAAGAAAAAGCTTTCTTTTTTTGCTAATGAAAAAAAGAAGTACTACTACTTTTCCTTTATTTTCCATTAAAGATTCATCATAAGGCCGTCTTGTAACATCCATGGTGGTACTACGAGGTTGCATGTCTGAAATTTTTAAATTACGTCCAAGGTGAATGGAAATCATGTCACCAATTCTAATAATTCATCTCCCATTAATTTGATCATAAAGTATCCATCCCGGCTTATATATATTTTATGGCCTCGGTTTTAACTATGCACGAAACTCAATTGTTGAAGATTCGTAACTCAGTGGTACGTACGTAGTTGGGTTATGAACCAATTGCAACCGATAGCCGGCCTGCCTTATTATAAGGTCGAGAGTGAGGTGCATGGAAGATGGTGATCGAGGATCCCACTAGAATAATGCAATGGAGTGTCCATCAATTCATGTGGCAGGGGTTGGTTTAACTTTGATCCCAATTTAAGAAACCAGACCAGTCTTTATAATTAATGGTTATGTATTATTGTGAATGTAAAACAATATAACAAACCATTCAAATTTCAAACACGTGGGTTGCTTATTAAAGAAAACTATGTCTAACGAAATATTTAATAAATTATTATATGTAGAAGACCTTTTATTATATATATGATCCGATTAGATCTAAAAACCGGAATAGCATTGACTTCTTATAACGGAAACCCATCAAAGTTTGTTAGATCAATAAATTCCATATTAACATGGATTGTTTGATTTTTTCTTCCCTTTTTTTGTATTGAATAAAGTTAATCATAACGTCTCCTATTTTAACTTGTGTTTTTAAGTCAAAATTGAATATGAAACCTTTGAATAAGGTGGATCATTTGGCTCGATATCATAATATTTGACTGCAACAAGCGTGCAAGATTGATCATGAGTTTTAATATTTCTAACCCTAGCCGAGGTCGTTCTTGTTGGCTCTCCGATATTTTGTGTCGCATTGTTGATATTCTTGAGGACGATAGATCTTCTATCTTCATTTCCCTTTAAAAAAATCTTGTACTATATGTATTGGAGATACAATTTGACAATGTTATGTAGTGTTGATCATTAATTAATTGTCTTCTTCTTGTTGGTTTTTATCATTATTTTTATTTCTTTAATTACTTGTGACGTGTAGATCAAATCATTTTCATTATTTTTTTAAAAAGTAGAAGAAGAGAAGTAAAAATATTTAGTTGCGGGCTTTCTGGGGGGAAAGATAAATACTACAAGGCTTGTTTGATGTTGGTTATTTTGGGTTTTTTTTTTATAAATATTATTTGATAATAAAATAAGTTATTTGAATTTCTAATTAGTTGATTTATTATATTATTTTGTATTTAAATATTAAATTTTATATTAATAAAAGTAAATATATTTTAGTATTTTAACTAATAAATTAGATAATTTAATAATTAAAAATAAATATAATATAATAGTTTTTGGTAAAATTCTTCATATAATTAACCCATATCAAACTACCTTATATATATATATAAGAGATAGATAGCTTTAAAGACAATCCCACATGGGCATCTATCTTCTATCCATATTCATGTGCTAGCTTAGCTCAGATCATAATTAATCAAAGATGGGTGAAATCTAAAGCAAAGTGAAAACCCTAAAAGGAAAAGCCATGATTCTTGACATTTAATTTGGAGATGTCACTTTCTATCCTTCTATACAACAAAAATAAATTGTCACAATGTTGTAATTACCATTTTACCCCTGTCCACTTTTCACTTTAATTTTTAGCCATCCCATCTCATCTCCCCCTTTTTCATCTTTCTTACCTTACACATGAAGAAGGAATATAAAGTCTCTAGGATTTTAGCTTTTGTCTTTTTAACTCCCTTAGAATTTTTTTTTACATACCAATATGCATGGGAAAGAGGTAAAAATAAATGAAATTATATATGCAATGTAAAAAGGTCATGGTGAAATTTGCAAACATAATTGGACAGTTTCTAAAAATGATCACACTTCTGTCAAAACCCAACCCCACATCATCATATTTTCATTAGGG
Source organism: Impatiens glandulifera (assembly GCF_907164915.1). Classification (NCBI taxonomy): domain Eukaryota; kingdom Viridiplantae; phylum Streptophyta; class Magnoliopsida; order Ericales; family Balsaminaceae; genus Impatiens; species Impatiens glandulifera. The sequence continues at coordinate 920,546 of NC_061866.1, forward strand.
CTAGCTGCTACTTCAATAATTCATGCATGTAGAGACCACAATATTGGCAGTTGCACTGAATGAATATATAACCATTGAATAATCCATTGATATCATATATATATATATAAGCTCATTATAACCAGAAAATGATAAGTCATCACCTATCCAATAATTCAATACTGGCTGTCCTAATTGTTTCTTATTTTCATCTCTTCATAAATACAACATTAATACGCGTCAAAAATAACTCACGACTAAATAAAAACTTCTTAAATCAAAGTGAGGATCGTGACTGAATATAATGTGGTACAAGCGATTTAAGAGAAATTATAATAAAAAACATAAATTAATTTCTTAAGTATATAGACAACTCTTTTAATAAAAAAAAACATCAAACATGAGTGCATTTGAAGCAATGAGCCCCACATGGCCATTACAAATGTAGGGGGAGAGAATTTGGACTGACCTTACATAATGGTGCTCATTAACTCCTACAAATTGAAAACATATTTTTGTGTGTTGATTAGGTTTGAAATAAAGATAAAATTATAATTTTTTTCAAATGATTTGTCAGGTTGTTCAAATTATTTAATATTTAACCATAAATAAATAATTTATGAACATAACTTAAACTTATACACTCTTATTTTAACAACCCCTTAATTAATTTGAGCATTTCAATTAGTATAGATGCTTGTAATTAATTAAAATACTGCAAGCTAGTAATTAAAGATGGTGTTCTTGATATAGATTACTATATTTGGAAATGGATAGGCCGAGGCTACCAAAATAGGTTGGATGCTCAATTAATTCCACTTTTCTATTTGATTTAAGCCTTGTTCAAGATTCAATTTCTTTAATTGTGTTGGGTTATGAAAAAATCTAAATTATTTAGAGTTATTTGAAAAATAAAATAATTCAAAATATTTAATAGGATATAATTGATATTTTTTATCTGAAATTTGCATCAATTCTCATATTATTTTTAAAGTAAACCATGTTGAATTTTGTTATTATACTCACAATTAAGTTTGAAATGACTAACTTTAAAAATTAACAAAAATAATTAAATTTATATTTTTTATTTTTAAACTTTATAAAAAAAATATTACTTTTAGTCTTATTTTAAATAAATAATATATATATTTTTTTTAATTAAAGAGAACTAACATAACATTCACTATAATCCTACACTTTAACACAAAACACTTTCAGAAAGAATCGAACTCGTGATCTTTTAATTACTGGTTACTTTATATTAAACTAACATTTTTTTCAAAATAAGAATTTAATTAATTATTTATTATTAATTTTTTTTTTCTTAACATTATTAAATATTTTAAGATAAAAAATAATGACATTTTTAACTAATTATAAAAAAAATATTTAAAATAAAATAAAAGACTATTATATTTAACCCAATATTATAAATATATATATATATATATATATATATATATATAACTCAATTATTATTTTAAGTTTCAACTTTCTATCAAATATGACTTAATCATTTGAAATTTTAACTATCATAATTTTGTAATTATTTAAAATTTTGTTCTAAATTAAGAAACAAACATTTTATTTTTAATTTTAACATTTATTTTTCTTTTATTAATTAATTTATCACTGTAAAAAATATGATATTTATATTAAAAAAATAAATTATTTCTTCACTTCATAGTCTCAATTGTAAGCAACAATTTTATTTTTAATCTATCCGTACAACCAATCCAATATAACGTTGTAGTTTAATATCATTGTCTTTATATAGATTTAAGAAACTATTAAATATTTAAATGATTTTATTACAAATTGTTGTTATATATGCTTTGATTCTTAAAGCACAATTTATTTTCACTTTCATCATTCATGTATATGTTTATTTTTATTAATAATTTAATCTTGTCATTTGTCAACAAAATGTTAATATTTTAAGATAAAATAAATAAAAATAGATTAGATAGGACTTTTTGCCAATAAGTTTTCTTGTTAGTGCTTTTATATTTCCATTTCTTTTTAATTTACCATTTTTCACTCTCTTTTCTCTTTTAAGTAATTTTTCATTAAAAACCAATATATTTGATTTGATTTGTTTTTAACTATCTAGTTACTCAATTTTAAATTAAAATATCAAATATTTGTATTTATTTTATAAAATTTTAATTTTAAATTAATATTATAATAATTTAACGAATTAAAAGTTCAAATAATTTTTTTTTATCAAGTTATTTAAAAAATACACACAATAAAAATAAAAAACAACCCAAATCAACAAGCTCTCATACAAGTACAATAATTGTAAATTTTGATAATTCCAAAAATAAATCTGGTATGATCTTCTCAAAGACATGATTTATTAATCTTGTCAAAGAAGATTACCATTTCCAAACAACCATTAAACATATCACTTATCATTGTTTGACTTTTAAACAGGTGGTGCGCCTGTTTGATGTGTGGTTATTTGATTTTTTAAATATTCATTATCCCTTCCCACTTAATCAATCAAATTAATTATATTATTAATACTAAATCACACCAATTATATTTATTTTAAAATTTAAATATTAAATATCTCTTTTTGATTAAGCAAAATACTAAATTTATTATCTGATTATTTTCTAAATAGTCCAACATTAAACAAACAAAACTAAAGAGCTTTTTTAAATTAATTCAATTATAATCACTTATAGGGCAATATGAATTAGACTCATGTACTTAGTTTTCTATAAAATTGATTCCAAAAAAGGGAAGCTATTTTTTTTAGTTAGATCAAATTAATAAATAATAAACTTAAATTAAAGAAATTAAGATAATGATAGAACTTTTAACTTATATAGTAACTATCACTTTTAGAGTAAAGAAAAACGTCCATAATCAAGAATAAAACTCTAAGCAAAATCTTTTTTATTTTATAAAATTTAATCAAATAATTTTCTTTTAACTTGGACTTTCTTTATATTTGAGTTATTAAAATAAATAAGAGGAATAAAATAAGAATGATGGTCGATGATATTGAGAAGATAATGATTATTTTTTATAATAATTTTTTTTTAAAATATTAATATATATAAATAAAATAAAATTAATAATTTAAAATAAAGAGTATTTTAATATTTTAATTAATGATTGAGGGATATAATTAATGAAAATAGTGTTATTATCTAAAATTTATTTTTTTTTATCAATTTTTTTTCCTAGAAAATTTCATTTAATTCAATTATATCTTTAATATAAAAATAAATAAATAAATTATTATCACTTTCTACTTTAATCATTTTAACAAATAATTGTGATTGAGATAAGATACTAATTTGAAATAGGATTGTAAAATAAATTTTATTAAATGAATAGGACAATATGCCATAAATATGAGATAAAATTGAAATGATCCACAAAAATTACAGCTAGACACAACTAAGTAGATATTTTACCTTTTTCTTTTTCTCATCAATTTTTATTTTATTTAATTAAGCATTTAAGTCACAAATATACTGTAATTAGAAAGTTGAATTAAACCTAAAACAAATATTCTACATGTGCAAGGTATAGTAAAAGAGACTCTAATAACTAAATAAGTTATTGCAATGAAATATATCAAATAAGTTACACACAACCATATATCAAAATAATGAAGTAATAAATTGGAGAAAAATAAACCGAAATGTATGTAGAAATGTTTGGCACTTGTTTGATAAATGACAAAAAAAAAAAAAAAAAAAAAAAAAAAAAAATTAGTACTAAGTTTGAAATATTAAAAATAATTATCATCACTTAATTATTTTTAAGTTAGAGAGAGAGAGAGAATCTGTGCTGCCAGCGATGAAGTTCAAGGATGGAAGCTTTCTCTCAGGTCAAAGCTGGCACTTCTTTATTTCACCATACCAACAATAATAATACTTAGACCTTGTTTGATTTGGTTTAAATGTGTTTTACCAAAAACTTTATTTAATGAAAAAATAAATTATTTGAATTTTTAATTAATTAAATTATTATATCTTTTTCTATTAAAATTTAAATGTTATATAAATAAAGTTATAATATTTTAATATCACAATTTAATAAAACATCATTTCCTCACTTTTTGTTATCTCACATTATTCAGTTTATAAATAAAAATACTAAAATATAATTATTTTAAATTATTATTTATTATTATATATTAATACTTTTTTAAGTATTTTTATTAAAAATATTTCAACCTAACCTTATTATTTTTTAAATAACTCAATTATTTAAAAAAAAATTGAATCAAATAAAACTTTAATAAAATGAATGATTTGATAATTGAAACAAATAATTGAATAAAAGGTTCACAGATAACCTAATAAAGATGACAATTTAAAATCTCTCAGCGATAATCGAATTGAATTTTCCCGTTTGAGGCAATTTTTCTCTGGTTTAATCGGTAGTTAAACGTAGATGATATTTGTGTCTTCCGCCCTGACTCACTTCGATCTCACCCCATTTCTGCCCGAACACTATAAACATAATTAAATCTATAAAATCACTAATATATTTATTTATTCACTATATTTTATAAGATTTTAAATTATTAAAAAATTTAATTATAAAATTTAACTATATAAATATTTTTAAAAAAATATATGGTATAAACGGTGTCCCCGCGGGGATTCTTTGAAATCGAACTAGACATGAATATGGTAAAAATTCAACTTATTCGAATAAGTTTAATTATTCAAATAAGTTTAATTGTTTTAATAATAAAAAATTAAATGATTGAGTAAGTAAAGTTATTGTAAAAGTTTACTCAAGTATGACTACTTATCTAAAATTATAAGGTGAATTAAATTAAGCCTAATTTATTTTTGAATAAATTGAATCAAACTCAGCTTAACAATTTTGATAAAATAAGATGAATCAAACAAGCCCTTTCTTCTCTACACCACACTTGAGCCTCATCCCCTTTTCCTCTCATTTATAAGCCTCCCCCATTCTTCTCTCTCTGTATTCCCTTCTCTCTCTTTCTCTCTCTGGTTCTTTCCGGCCAGAGAAGTTAAATGTCTTCAAAGACAGTCTGGTTCATACATTCATGAGCAAAGCTGTCTGAAGATCATTTTTTTGTTCTCTCAACAACAACAATGGCGTCTTCTTCTCCACCTCCCTCAATAGGAGAAAAGAAACACTGGTGGTTCAGAAATCGAAAGGTAACTATTCTCTCTATTCCCTTCCCTTTCCTTCAATTCAATTCAATTCAATTCAAACATTCATTCATTCATTCATTCACTCTATCAAACAACAGATCGTGGAGAAATACGTCAAGGACGCGCGATTCCTAATCGCAACCCAAGAACAGAACGAGATTGCTTCAGCATTGAATCTCCTCGACGCCGCTCTAGCTCTCTCTCCTCGCTATGAACCAGCACTCGAACTCAAAGCCAAATCTCTTCTCTGTCTCCGTCGCTTCAAAGATGTGGCTAACATGCTTCAAGATTACATTCCCAGTCTAAAACTCTCCTCCGACGATTCTTCCTCCTCCACTTCTTCCCTCTCGTCAGATGGATCCACCTCTCAACCACTATCCAAAGAACAGGTCAAGCTTCTATCTTCCTCCGGCGGCAATTCTCCAGAAACCAATTCCCCGGTTTCCTCATCATCCTCGTCGTTCAAGTGTTTCTCTGTTTCTGATTTGAAGAAGAAGGTCATGGCGGGTCTGTGTAAAAACTGCGATAAGGAAGGACAATGGAGGTAAATTTCTCAATCATGTTCCATTTTTTTTCCGATTAGAATCGGTGATTTGGCGTACAATCTACGCCACGTTAACTCGATGATCGATGACAGAGTGGAATTGTATTTATTACTTGCCTTGTTGGTGGGTGGGTAAATACAGATACTACGAAAGTACCATATTTGTTAATTAATTTCTGTAATTACACAGGTACCTAGTTTTGGGTCAAGCATGTTGCCATCTGGGTCTAATGGAGGACGCCATGCTTCTCCTTCAAACCGGAAAACGCCTAGCCACAGACGCCTTCCGCCGCGAGAGTATTTGCTGGTCTGATGACAGTTTTTCACTCTCATCATTACCCATATCGGCTGAAACATCAAACCAGCCGGCCACCCCACCAAGAACAGAATCGGAGAGCATATCCCATCTTCTCGGTCACGTCAAGCTCCTTATCCGCCGTAAAACCGCAGCAATCGCGGCCCTAGACGCCGGTCTTCACACAGAAGCAATTAGACACTTTTCCAAAATCGTCGACAGCCGACGAGGCGCCCCGCAAGGATTCCTCGCAGAGTGTTACGTTAATCGCGCCTCTGCATTCAAATTCGTTGGACGTATCGCCGAGTCGATCGCCGATTGTAACCGTACACTCGCGCTTGATCCAAGCTGCATTGAAGCACTTAGCATCAGAGCTTCACTATTCGAGACAATCCGATGCTTACCCGATTCTCTTCACGATCTTGAACATTTGAAATTGTTGTACAGTTCGATTCTCCGTGAAAGAAAACAATCAGGTCCGGCATGGAAACGGCAAACAGTACGATACAGAGAAATTCCCGGAAAACTCTGTTCTTTAACAGCGAAAATTCAGGAACTAAAACAGAGAGTTGCATCAGGGGAAATCGGAGGTAATGTTGATTACTACGCATTGATTGGGCTGAGAAGGGGATGTTCTCGGTCGGAGCTTCAAAGGGCTCACTTGCTTCTCACAATAAAACACAAACCTGATAAATCGATTTGTTTCATGGACCGGTGTGAGTTTGCTGATGAGAGTGATGTGGATTCAATTAGGGATAGAGCAAAACTGTCGACTTTATTGCTTTTCAGGTTGATTCAGAAGGGTTACACTTTTCTAATGAAGTCAATAATGGAGGAAGAAGCTGTTGAGAAGCAGAGGATGAAGACGGCAGCAGCATTACAAGCTGCTTCCGTTCAAATCCAGCAAACCCAACAAACCCAGAATCTGAAAACAGAATTGGAGAAGAAGATCATTGTCCAGACAACATCTTCATTGAACAAATTGTCGCCGCCGCCGGAATGTTCAAGTTCAAAACGAACAGACAGCAAAACCTCAACGGCTGCTCAATCTTCTTCGGTGTTTCAAGGGGTTTTCTGTAGAGACCTAGCGACGGTCGGTAATCTTCTTTCTCAGGCAGGATTTAATCGTCCTATTACGGTAAAGTATGAAGCTTTAAGCTGTTAAAGATGATGATGATGATGATTTGAATAAGTTAGATGGGTATTGGCTACCGGCGGAAGAATCTGCCGGCGGTGTATAGCTTTCGCCGGGAAAATTTTGTTATTCACTTTCTCTCTCTAGCCAGCCTACGTGTACAGAACCAATGTCTAAAATTTGTCATTTCAGGGTTTCTATGTTATTTTAATCTCTTAAATAATTAATTAGTTCTGAAGTATGTTTTAAAAAGTCTTGTTGAGCTCATAAATCAATATGTTTCAAGACATTATTAGAATTAAATTGTTCTAAAATTTCTGTAATAAATATTGGTTTTTGTAAGAGCTCATTTAATATTGAGTTTTTTTTACCCAAAATCTATATATCAAATTTTATTTTTCAAACAATCAAAAGCAAATATCAAACAAGAATTGAGACCACAAATAGACACCTCAAAAGTTGAGCAATAAGACATCTGCCCTAAATAATGTCTCAAGGAAAATATATAGCATACAAAAATAAAACATATAAATGATATAGACAAGAAGCCCAATCTCACTAACAACAACTTTATAACTTTTAATAAATTATTTGTGTATATCAAATGTAATCATTACATATTTTGTAACTAAATAATCATTAATATTGACTTATCCCTTAATTTGGGATCAAATATTTGGATCCCTATTTTATTTGATTGGTGACTATTTGTGATATGATAGCTAAAAATATTAAAAGCTGTTTTTTAGGGAGAATATGTTTGGGGATAAAGTTCTTTAAATTATTATATTGTTTATACAATTATTCCTTGAGTAACTTTATCATTTTTTTCTTTTAATTAGAGGTATAATTTAGATGCTCTAAATCCCAATTACAATTAGGATACACACAAAAATATATATTAAAAAAAGACATTTATTAAAAAAGGAGTTTTTTAGATTATTTTAAATAACTTTATTATATTTAAATTATTTTATAAAAATAGTTATTTGAGAAAAATATACCATGGCACTATACATATATAATCAAACTATTTCTTTAAAAAATATTAATTATAATTAAAAAATTAATTAATGAAAATGGAAAACAAATTAAAACTTAAAAATCTCATTTTTCAGGCCATTTTAGAATAAATTTTTATTTATTTTTATTTACCATCTATTTTCAAATTTTGCTTATCATATAATTTTAATTAAGCCAAGATTGATAAGTGATTTAATACAGATTATTTTGATAATTTAATCATTTGAATGATCAACCATATTACTATAATATGACATTTGATTTATTAAAAACGAAATCTATCATTTGAGCTAACTTACATTATTACAAATAATTCAGTAACATCAAACAAACTATCATAATTTATACTCTTTTTCTATTCAAAATAAAAATATTTTATTTAACAAAATTAATCATGATTCAAGCACATATTCGTTTGTAAACGTAATTAATTAAGCTGAAATTTCACACAATTGTATTTTTTACCAATTAAAAAAAATCAATGCAAAATTTAATTATTCTGTAAATTAAATTAAAATAAATTTATATTTAACAAAAAAAAAAACATAATTTCCAAATGAATTCATAAAGTTAATATATTTCAAAGGCTTTTAATTTGTTTATTTATGGGATTGAAATGTTCACCCAATTCATTTATTAATAGAGTTAAAATGTGACACATCATTCTCTACACATTTTTTTCAAAAAAAAATATTTGAAAATTTTTAATCCGAATAAGATCAGATGAAGAAATGGACGGGGACTTAAGAGAAGAAATGAATAAATTCAGCCTTCTTTTTATAAAAATAATTTATGATATTATGAAGCATTATGATCTGACATAATTAGGTAATTTTTCTTGTTTTGATCTTAAAATAAGAAAAAAATAAATGAAAATCTGCCAAAAGATAAGTTATGGGAGCAGTCTGATCAGATGCTCAAAAGAAAGCTCTCTTCTTCTTCCCTCCCCCATATCCAAATCTGACAATAATATTCCTCTTTCACTTTCAATTATTATCAATCCTTATCCTTTCAAACTTTTCTTTTTAATAATTATTTACCAATATTCTTAATCATTAATCATTAATTACATCTTAAGGGCTTGAGTGAGTGAGGAATTGGGTTTTTGGTTTTGTTTGGCTTTTTTTTTTTTAAATTCTTGTTTGAGTAAAAGTGACAAAAAATTGGTTTTTATTTGTTTTTTTGGATCAAAATACCTTATCTCTCTAAATTTTTATTTAATAATTAATTTATATTAAAAAAAATAAAAAATAATTTTGATATTTTAAGAGATAAATAAATGAATTAAATTGATAAAAAAAACATTCATTAAATTAGTTTACATCAAATAATGCATTTTTATATTTATTCAACATTTTAGAAAATAATTAGAAGTGTGTGGCATTGAAAAATGGATTAGATGAATACCATGTGACTATATATTAATTACACATGATGCTCTTTTTAAATATAGTTTATTTATATATCCATAAATAAACTTTATTAACCATCTTTAATATATTTAAAATTCTTATTTGGTTAGATATTATTCTAATAGGTTAGTTTGATTCGGTTTATAAGTTTGAATATGATGTAATTGTTTGTGTAATAATTAATAAGTGGTTACAATAATTTAATAAATAAGTACTATTTATAAATAAAATCAAACACATATGAGTTTAGTGAACAAAAATGAATAATTTAAAAGGATTAAATATATTAAACACATAACTAAATAATATCAAACTTATCAAAATGTTTAACAAATAACCTCATCCAACAAGTCCAATAAATTAGGTCAAATAACTTCAAATTCTCATCAACAATAACTTTATTATTTTTTCATATAAAATTTAAATATTAACCAAACAAACAAAATCCAGTTTTTTTATAAATAAGCCAGGATTTAGTAAACAAAATATATTTTCTCTCAAAAACTTTAACATCATATTTATATATATATTAAATATTTTGATTATTATGAAGAAATATTGTTTTGACATAATTACATGATCTTAATTTGTGATCTACAATTCCATACTTGAATTAAAATTTTCTCCATATCTCTTTGATCATTTTTGTAAACAGATTTTAATTTTATATACCACAACATTCTATTGTAATTATGATCCAGATATATATATATTTTGTATTCCTATTTCAAAAAATTATTGAGAACAAAGTCTGTTTTAGGATTTACAAAAAGTGATGCGATTCGTTTAAATCTAAGTTCAACATTGAGTTATGGATTCTTTTAACGATTTTAATTTCCCATACATGATTAGATTAAAGAGTGTCAAGAGAAGATTGAGAATGATGACATTAATTTGATAAATGGCTCTTGAAAAAATCATCAACAATCTCATGATCTGTTATATATAAGAAATATTTAAGATGCATGATCAACAACTCATCCACCTAACATGACTGTTAATGTAAAATTTATTGCAAATCTTTTTAAATGATCTTTTTTTCTTTTTCTGCCCTGCACAGCACAGTTAATTACTGCTGCTACCCTGTCTGTATACATTTTTACTATTTTCTGTAAACAAATTAAAGTGAAACATTATGGCAAGAAAAAAAGTGTGTTTAATTTGTCTTCTTTGGATTCCCATTCCATGGTACGTACAGTACAGAGCATTCAATATAGGCCTCTCTTGCTTTGCTTTCCGTGACAATTTTATTATTATTAAATTTACTACCAAACTTCTCACTTGTTAAAATCAAATCATTTTTACATATGAGATCATTTACCTGGTAGTCATTGTTTTATGAGAGTCACAAATTAAGCATATATAAACTCAAGTAGTGAATTGAACATCTCAAATAATTATATATTTGTTTTTAAAAAATTTAAAAAGTTAGTACAATCTCTCAGATTGTGATTATAAAAAAGTTTTAGTTATTGTATGAAAAAACTCAAACGGTGCTATATATAGTGATCACTTAATAGATGAGGGGTATTAGTTATTGAAATTATTTAAATACTAAGGTCTTTGGAATAAACAAATGCAAATGCAAAAGTATAAGTTTTATTATATATTATTAGTATTTTAAATGAGAATCATTTTATAGAAAAGTCTAGTTCGAAAAACTCTATAGAAAACATAAATAAAGTATAGTACTCAAAATGAGGAGGATAGACAAATTATAAAATGGATGCAATGAAAATAACTCATATTTTTTTTTTTAAATGAATCATGCAATTATAGTATGAAATAAATAGTCGTTTAAATATAACGACAAAAACATCACATTTGTAAAATAAAATCACACAAATAATGCAAAATTAACGTGTGCGAGATCTTCTAAAAGGGCAATGAGCTCTCCGACTGAATTTGTCAGTTTCCCACATCGAACCTCATATAATGTTAGGATGATTATAACATTGTGAATGATTTGCAACGTTCGTTTGAGATTGTTAAAAGTTCTGCGATTTCTCTTTAACCAGATTACCTACCCAAAAATAATGGGAATATAACTCCATTGTTTCAGGCCCGCAAATCTAGATGCCTCAATCTACGTTTCCCAACACGCACCAATGGTTCCTGGCATAACCCAATGAATATCAGTAATACTCCAAATACTAGTGACACCCTTACAATGTAAAAAGAGATGAGGGGTCATCTCCACATCCTTAAAACACAAACGAGATTGACTAACTAAGATAAGATCATTGCGCATACATCTATCATCAGTTAGAATACCAACGTGGATCGTACTCCACCCGAAAAAAGAGATTTTAGTGAGAATATTAGACTCCCATAATTTCTCTCAGAACAACTCAGTTAAAACGACTATATCAAATAGATAATAACAATGTCTCACATCAAACTTATACAAATTTCTCCATCGCATCATATCCTGTTCAGCGGAGACACAATTTTGTTGACCAATATTGATAACAATTTATTATGAGAATATTTTTTCTCAAATGATAACCTACTTCTATATTTGATACGATGCACTTTGTGAGAGCTGAATGTGCCTCTCTACAAATAAAAATAACTCATCAGTTTCTTTATAAGAATAAACCTTATAATAATTAATAATTTGAATTATTAATTAGTGAAAATAAAATAATAAAAATAATAATAATAATAATAAAAAGCAACTTTATGGGTAGCAGAGATTTTGGAGTTGTCATGTACTGAGTTTGGAGATTTGAAAAAAAAAATAAGAAAAAAAATTTGACAGATTGTTGAATTTAGGAAACTGCCTTGCTGGGTCTTGTCTCTTTGTTTTAGGTCAAATTTTTCTTTCTTTGGTAGGGTGTGATCTCATCCATATTCACATTATACCTTCCTCTATTGTGATTCTTATTTCTATTTCATTGCCCCTTAGCTGGATTCATTTTGTATTTTACTAATAATTCAATTTGCAATCATTTTTCCTTTTTTTTTCTTCATTATACAACCATTTCAAATTTAATGGTTGAAAGTGGACTCTTTGACCTTCCTCTGGGTAATTAATATCATTGAACTAAAAAATTTACTTTTATTTTTATTTTTATTTTTATTTTCTTACTGTTGTTACAGTTGGATGACGTGGCCCACAAGGATTTTTTTTCTTCTCTAAACAGTGGTGCAGTTTTGTGTACAATAATTGGTCATTGGAAATTGAGCCATCGGATTTGTGGGTCTCAGCGGGGTCAAGAACTGATGAATGCCTAATTCATTAATTGTCTATATATCACATTTTAATTTATTTATTTATTTATTTGAATAAATTGAATGTTCATTTGAATTTATTATTGGAGACACAAAAGTAGAACCAAAATGTATTTATTTGTTGAATATATAACCAAATATAGATTTTTTATAGGATAAACTAATACATTATGAACTAATTAATTGAACCCAATATTTTTTTTAACTATAAGAGAATAAAGTGATAGTATAATTAGAAACATATTTTATTTTGTGTTTTAGTTATAATGTCTAGCCCATGGATTTACTTTGCTGGGCTTGCTTAACCATAAGACAGGCCTTATTTTATGTGCAAGCTTCTATTTATATTGGGTTATTTAAATAATTTACTATAATTAAGTTTTAACAATTGAATTATAATATATAATATAAGTATAATAAGTGTAATGTTTATATATATATATATTTAACTAAGTTCAAATATTTTTTATAAATGATTTTGTTTGAAATTATTTTTTATATATTTATTTTTATTTAAAATTAATTATTATATATATATATATTTAACTAAGTTTAAATATTTTTTATAAATGATTTTGTTTGAAAATATTTTTTATATATTTATTTTTATTTAAAATTAATTATTTTATATTTGTTTTTATTTAAAATATTTAGGCTCTTACGAACCTTACAAAATGAAAATGAAAAACCTAATTACTCTAAACAATTTTTATTTTATGGTTAGAAATTTAAATCATAACTAATTTAAAATCATTTATCGGCTAAGGTTACAACTAGGTTATTTCTCAGATTGATTTTTTTTTTTTTGAAAAAAAATGGAATAATGGGACAACGGATTAAGTATGTAGCCCGCAAACACACTTAATCATTTAACCAGACGCAAAATTTGTTGTCTGACGGGCTCGAACCCAAAAACTTAGGGTTGGTATCTATCTCTTTTTGCCGCAAGACTAGGTTATTTCTCAAATTTAGATTAGAGCTTATTTTGACTAATAAACTTATTTTGTTTTCAAATCAAATTATATACCTTCTCACTCTTAATTTATTCTCAAGAAAGGGATACCCGCCTTTTAGTGTAAGTCATTTAGTTGGACGATTCAAACATATTAGGTACGATATCAAATTTTATATTTCAAAATCTCTATCGTACTATTTATAATAAATATATAATTATTTGACATTTTTCTTTTCTTCAATATCAATATTATTTAGTTTTAAAGTTATTTTGGGCACAACACAATTACAAATATTTAAATATATCACCTTAGTCTGCAACATTTTTGTCTAGAAATGGATTATAGTTTATACGTTGTCGTTTGAAAATAAAGTTATCTCAAGACGAAAGTGGAAATTTTGTCCGCAATAAAATTTAGAAAAATATAAAAATGAATATACCACGTATTCAAATCAACTTTAACATTATACATTTCAGACCAAACCAGTTGCAACCCTAATCTTAATAATTGTTAATAAAAAGACATTTGAAATTACATATTTTTAAACTTACTTTGGAAATTACATATTGATAATTTTAGTTACTACTTAACATCATAAGGGTATGAATGTGTAGAAGATAAACAACACACTACTACACTACAAGTAAGCAGACTTATTAGATTCCTTCAACTTTATTCTACACTACCAAGTACCCATGAAAACATCATCATAGGATGGATATATAAACTAAGCAACTACTACTAACCTAATAATACACATTACAATCAACATAACACACTACTTCCAAAACTAAACAAACCTATTCAATAGAAATTCCTTCATTTCCTCCCTTTCTTTTTTCCCTTTCCCTTCCCGATACTCGCAGTTTTGCAACAATTATCGCAGAACCAATCATCTTCCGGTACACTCTCAAGCGGAGGATCGCAGCATTCAAGATGCATCCCAACCCCACATCCAACAGTCCCCTTTTCATCGCCACATATCAACATCTCCTCTCCTCTGTCACGACATCCGCACACCTGGCAGGCCATGTCATCTTCTCCTTCTGGAGTTCTTGGCTCCTCCAGTACCATCCTCTCTTCTGACATCATCGCCAGCTTTTTAAAAGACCTCTCTGCCCATATTTGAGTGTTGTACTGCACATGCCTATCTAGAGAGTAACCACTCTTGCACACATACTCCACCAAGTAATCAGCCGCAATGCACGGAATCTCGTGCTCGATGAACTCCTGTACCCAGATATCGACACGTGGCATCCCTGGACTGATCACTGCAAAGTCAACTCCTGATTTGATGAAACGGTTGTAAGGGGGAGCTGTAGCCAATAATTCCCCGTCTCCAGCTTTAATTGCTCGTTTTAAAGTTTCCTGGAAAACATCCAATAAAACAACTTAGTATTAGAGCAAAGTAACTCAGAAAAATAAAAATAAAATGAGAACGCACCAATGACGGTGTGATGCATTGACCATATATGACAACACGCATTCCATAGAAGGCTCCATGACCGGTTCGCTCCCTCAACAATCGCCACTTCCTTGGAGCTTCCATGTTGATTGCTCCATCTTCACTCAGACCTTTCTTGTGCCATTCGTAAGCTTTCTCTTCTAGAAACCTTCCTGCCTCGTTACTAGCCGATAAATAATCAGTCTTCAAAATCCACCTGCATTTGATTGTTCAGCAAATTATGTTATAGAATTGTAAAAACATATCTTGGCCCTCTACTGCATTTTAATTGAATGGTTGATGATGGGATAATGTGTTATTTATATCAAATAAATCCCTTCAACAGACCCAATATCAATCATTTATCCATCAAATTATTCCTACTTGATTCTTTAAAATATTCAGCCGTTATTTGATGTAGGATTATTTGACATTAGAGTATAAATATATAAAGAAGAGGATATTTGGTTAATTATATAAATGAAGATTGTGAGTAGACTATTAATCAGATGGTTGATTATTTGAGAATAATTTCAAAGAATACCACATCAAACAAGGCCCAAGATCATTTACCCAAATAAACCATTTTTACAGGATAAAATTAGCAAATCAACCAAACCTCTAACATACCTTCCTGAAGCAGCAGCAGCAAAGAATTTTTCTGTTCGTCGTAATGGGTCTGGAACAATGAAGTGTGTTGCCTGATAAGACCACTGATGAGAATCTCTGCAGACTTTTCCCTTCAAACGCCTAATAACCTGTTTAAACTCTTTCCTTTGAAGCCTATGTCCAGCTAGGATGAAACATGTGGCTTCATTTCTTGCGGCTACTGAAGGTGTTGTTTCATGTAGCTTTGGAGTCACTTCACCTACATGCTGCACATTCTCACTAGTATTTTTCTTCCCAACACTAGGCCTGTTCTCCTTGTCTACTACTAGCTTTGGAACAGATTTATCCTTTTTACACAAATTGGGACGTTTGACCTTCACCTTTTCATCGTTCTTTTCACTCTGTGCCATTTTTTCATGACTATCATCATTTGGTTTCTTTCTAGAATATTTGGGACGTTCTACCTTTACCTCTTCTATCATTTCATCGTCTTTTCCACTTTCTGACATCTTCTCATGGCGATCATCTTTGGGTTTCTTTCTAGAAGAATTGAGACGTTTTACCTTCACCCCTTCTATTGTTTCATCCTTCTTTTCACTTTCCGTCGCCTTGTCATGGCTATCATCATTGGGTTTCTTTCTAGAAGAATTGACACGTTTTACCTTCACCCCTTCTATCGTTTCATCCTTCTTTTCACTTTCTGCCGGCTTGTCATGGCTATCATCGTTGGATTTTTTTCTAGAAGAGTTGGGACGTTTTACCTTCACCTTTTCTATCGTTTCATGGTTCTTTCCACTTTCTGCCATCTTGTCATAGCTATCATCGATTGGTTTCATTCTAGAAGCATTAGGGGTTTTTACCTTCACCCCTTCTACCATTTCTTCCTTCTTTTCACTTTCTGCAGTCTTTTCATGGATATCATCATTTGGTTTCTTTCTAGAAGCATTGGAATTTTTTACCTTCACCTTTTCTATCGTTTCGTGGTTCTTTTCTCTTTCTGCCATCTTGTCATGGCTATCATAGTTAGGATTCTTTCTAGAAGAATTGGGACGTCTTAACTTCACCCCTTCTATCGTTTCATCCTTCTTTTCATTTTCTGCCATCTTTTCATGGATATCATCATTTGGTTTCTTTCTAGACGAATTGGGACATTTTACCTCCACTTCTTCAAAAGGTTCATCGTCTTTTTCACTTTCTGCCATCTTGTCATGTCTATCATCGATGAATTTCTTTCTAGCAGAATTGGGACGTTTTACCTTCACCCCATCTATCGTTTCATCCTTCTTTTCACTTTTTGATATCATGTCATGACTGTCATCTTTTGGTTTCTTCGTTTTGGGCAAAGAATGGACAAGCTTATTTGACATTTTCCCCAATGTGCGTTTCTTTGATTTGGCATCTTTGATTTTTGATACCCTATGCTCATTTTGAGGAAGAGTCTCTTCCTCATCAGCCACCATTATAGGATCAGCTGCAAGTTCAACCCAATGCTTATCTTGCACTTTCCCAACTTCAATCTCATTTTCTTCATTCATGTCTGGAGCCTCGGTTTCAGCGTCGAAGTAACCATTCTCAACATCATCGCCATTTGTTTCGGCAACATTTGTTTCAACTGCTGCTGATTTCATTTCAACTTCGCGAGAATATTTCTTTGACATCTCTTCTTCAGCAACTGAACTCCTTAACTGTGCGGTGCCCCGACTTGAGTGCAGAGAACCTTTCTGGTGTTCAGTGCTATAAGGAGTAAATTTGGACCTAGAACCCAAACATTTTTTTGCAGGCATTTCTTTTCTTGTCTTTGAAAGTGAATTATCATTGCCACATTTCAGCAACTCCGTGTTCAAACTGTCCTTTAACATTCCACTATCACTTGTTGATGCCAATTTGTTCCCCAGCTCTTCATCAAAGAGACTAACATTTCCAGAAGGTGGTTGAGGTGATCTCGTAATTTGAGCTTTAATCGCAGAGGAAACACCACTGTTTGTCATAAAAGAACAATCGTAATTATCTTCAGGTCCTAATCCTCCAAACCGACACTGCAGTGATGGCTCAAGGATGTGTTCTTTCCAATTCGGACTTGCCTTCTGTAGTTTAGAACTATTGCAAGGGAGGTCTGATGTTCTCTTCTTGGGCAAAATTCCAGCTTGTTTATCTTCATAGTATAACTCATCATTACTACCATTATTCAGAGTTTTCATTGAAGAGCCATAGGGAGACCTCTGTGCATTGTTGGAAGTTGGGGATTTATCAAATGCTGCTATTGAAGACATAAAAGTCGCATCTTGATTAACTGGTTCTTTACTCCGAAGAAATTGGCTAGGAGAGGTTTTATTTGATAAGCCTTCGCATGTGGCTAATATTGCGCCATTAGCTTTCTGTGCATTTATCACCCTTTTATTAGCACTTGTAGGAGTAACAGTTCTAGAAACATCCTGCTTGGATAGCGGAGACTGAATGATTCTTATAGGAGTGATGGTTCTAGAAACATCTGGCTTGGATAGTGGAGACTGATTGTTCCTTATAGGAGTAACGGTTTTAGAAACATCCTGCTTGGATAGTGGAGATAGATTGTTCCTTATAGGAGTAACGGCTTTAGAAACATCCTGCTTGGATAGTGGAGACGGATTGTTCCTTATAGGAGTAATGGTTTTAGAAACATCCTGCTTGGATAGTGGAGACCGATTGGTAGTAAGAGTTTCAACGTATGTTGTATGACTTCCACCAATCTTCAGTTGGCTATTATGTTCATTATTATTGTCATTTGCTACATCTTCGTCCGAATCTTTAGCTTCAACATCCATTTCCATCTCATGACCACTGAGAATAAACAAAAGAATGAGACAAAAATAACCAAATATCATAAAGAACTCAGATGCCAATAGTTATCATTACCTTTTAGCATAGTCAGACTCTGGAAGGATTTCCCAAGCTGACAAACTGTAACAATGCAGAAAGTATAATTTAGTGATTTTCATAATGATGTCAACAACTACAAGAGTCGTGTTCTTCGAAAGCAAGCAACCAGGACAATAGCAACATACCAGTCTTCTAACCACCGATGGTTAACAAGCTTTATCTTCGTTATTTTTTTGGCAAGCTCATACTTCTCTCCTATTAATGTGAGAAAAGAAAGGAAGTGATTCTCAACAAGACTGCTAATGATTTTAGTGTTTGTTTGATGTAAGATTCTTTTGACTTTTGTGGGGAACAACAACTAGTATAGACAGTTAAGTATGGCATCCATATCTATCGTTTCTATTCAGTTTCTGAATCACAAAGCTAACCTTAAATAAACTGCCATAACTTTAGTTGAGAGATGTAAGGGAAAGGAAGAGATAAAAACAAAGATAAATATAACTGTTTTCCAAAATAATGCAACAGAAAATAGATTCTTAGAGAACTGATGTAAATGTCCATAGAATAACTCAAACAAAGGTGGGAACATTTAGGCCAAAAGAACTAAGGGTTGTTGTTCCAATCTAGGATTCATCAATCAAAAAGAAAACCCCACATACCTTCAAACTTGTAGCATACAAGATGAGTGATTTTGCTTGCTACCAATGGTTTTGAGAATTGAGCCCCAATTAGCCCAACCATCGTCTGGAACAACAAAACAATGCAAACAACTATTGAAGCCATCTCAATTCAACTGTAAGTAAATGGGAAAAAAACAATTACACACCATAATATCATCTCTATCTTGACGTTGATATCCAGTTAAGCATACAGTAAGAGATTTTGCACCCGGTATTCCATTCAGATCTCTGAGAGGTCTGTACATAATCTGTAAAAATGAAACTTTGGCACTAAGAAAACATAACTGTGGTTAACCCATAATAAAAAAAAAAATGTGATAGAAGAAACTGACAGCAGTGGGATCAACAGGCATGCCAATATCATAACTGTGGTTAACCCATAATCCTGTCACCAATATCTTCCCATCAGACCGTGCCGCTAGGCAAATTGGATCATCCTGTTTGCAGATAGAGATTTAGGCCAAAGAAGTTGAAAAGAATAAAATTTCCCCAAGTCAGGTGAAAGAAAAACTAGAACCCACATACGTATACAATTTTGTCTACAATGACATGAGTGCAGTTAGAACTGTACTGGCCAGCATCAATTCCACCGCCTTCAATAAGCTTCGTTCGAACCTTAATAACCAAGAAGGTAATCAAAACTCAGAACAATAATTAAAGATGAATAAATAAGAGATAGAGATAGAGAGGGAGAAACCTTTTGGGCATTGAGAGGATCGAACCCAGAAAGGAAAAATCGGACTCCTGCGAAAGCAGCGGACTGATATTCGTATTCTTTTTTAGTACTTCCCAGCATTGAAAAGATCCAAACTCTACGAACTATGGAGAGTTAAATCAAGCGAAGTATTTCTTGAAGAAGATGAAGAGGTTGAAGAAGATGAAACTTGCTGAGGAAGAAGATGAAAATGGGGAAAATGGGAGATGAAAGGGAGGGGTATAATAGTCAATGAAATGGAGGGATAAGTTTTGATTTCGGTGTATTTGGCGCCTTAGACGGTGGGTGAAAATAAAACGTCGTGGGCTTTGCATGAAGACATAATGGGCTGGCTCAATTCGAGACCCAGGTCATCTAAAAAAACAAAATCTATTAAATTTTAATTTTAGTGTTTGAATATAAAATATATCTATATAATTATTTTTTTTAAATATTAGAAAAAAAAATAGTTGTACCTCACAAGTCCCAACATTCGTATTAATTTTAGAAAATCTTAAAATGCTAAGTTTCCAAATCTATCTCTATAATAATAATGCTTAACATAATTGGTTAGTGGTGGCATGTACATGCCTTTCGTATTGATTAGCTTTCAAAATAACAAACAAACAAAAAATTGTATCTAGCAGGTTTTGAAAAGCCATTTCTATCGAGAAATGAAAGAGAATTTGAAAGATGAAATGATGTGACGTAATTTGATTGACTGAAATTTTCTCTTTCTTCCATCTCTTCATATTTATCATTTTTCAACCAATGTGATTGACACGTCATTTTTTCTTTCATTCATTCTCCCAAATTCCCTCCACACTATAAATTTATAATTTTAATTAGTTTCTTTCACTTAAGATACATGAGGAAAGGATGCAAGCTTAACAAAGTGTGGTGGCTATCTCGAAGGGGGCGGCTATTAACTGGTCGTACGTTTTGTTCTCAACTTTGACCATGATGGCGGTGATGTCGAAGAAGCAAAGTGTGGGCTTCTCTGTTCAATTTAGCTGGGTTCTTGAGCACCTGCAGGTGAACGTGGACAAGGACGCCAACATTCATGTCAACAGGATGATGACCTGCAACACTGTTAGGAATTACATCTTACGAATGAAGGTGATTAAAGAAACCAAATACACCACATATGTCCCACGGTCGAGTGGTCAGTCGACCACTCTGTCCAAACGCCCTGGTGCCTCCAATCGTCAAACCCCTACAAATAGGAGAAAGTTGAAGGTGCAGAAGTCGACTGCCAGTTCCACCAGTCAGAAGCGTGTTTTTGTCGGAGAAACCGCTGAGGTTGCCTCCGTTGCTAAGAAGGACAGACTAGCGGAAGCTCCTGCTACAGAGTTACGTCCATTGGTAGCCTCTGTTTTACCTTCGGACGCAGCGTCTGCTGAGAAATAAACTGAAGAACCAGCGTCTACCGAGCCTGCTGGCCAGACTGCTGATAGTCCTGCTGCAGAGGCTACTCCCAAGGTAACCTTTGAATATGTTCTGGCCGTAGTGCCTACTCAAGTTCCTGTTGTGGAACCGATTGCTGAGCCGACTACTGAGTCAGTTGGTGTTGTTGAAGAAAGACCTGCAGGGGAATTTGTTGTCTCCCCTACAACACCAGTGGTTGCTAATAGGGTTAGCATAATTTGGGTTTACCCAAACCCCAAATATTAATTTGGGTAAGTTTATTTGGGTTGGGTTGGGTTGAGTTTAATTTGGGTTGGGTTAGTGTTACCCATATTACCCAAATTATATAAATTTAATTTAATTCTCTATTATTAATTAAATATAAACTAATCATCTTCCAACTTCAAGTCGAACATGTTTTTGACATTCTAACATGTTTTTTACACGTTTAGCACATTTAACATGTTTTTGACATTTCAACACGTTTTCACGCTTATAACACGTTTTCACGTTTTTGACACGTTTAACACGTTTTTGACGTGTTTAACACGTTTTTGTCACGTTTAACATATTTTTGACAAATTTAACACGTTTTTGGCACGTTTAACACGTTTTTGATATATTTAACACGTTTTTGACAAGTTTAACACGGTTTTCAAGTTTTTGGCACATTTAATACATTTTTAATATGTTTAACACGTTTTCACACGTTTAACATGTTTTTCACGTTTTTGATATGTTTAACATGTTTTTGACATGTTTAACACGTTTTTTCACATATTAAACACGTTTTTCACATTTTTGGTATGTTTAACACGTTTTTGACATGTTGAACATATTTTAGTTGTTCTTGGCTCATTTAACACATTTAACACGTTTTTCACGTTTTTGGCACATTTAACACGTTTTTGACATTTTAATACGTTTAACATGTTTTTGCACATTTAACATATTTTTGACATGTTTAACATGTTTTTTGCACGTTAACATATTTTGACAAGTTTTAACACGTTTAACATGTTTTTGGCATATTTAACACGTTTTTCACGTTATTGGAACGATTAACATGTTTTTCACATTTTGGCACGTTAATCGTGTGAAAAATGTATTAAACGTGTCAAAATGTGAGAAACATGTTAAACATGTCAAAAACATGTTAAACGTGTCAAAATGTGCCAAAAATGTGGAAAACGTGTTAAACATGTGTTAAACATGCCAAAAATATAAAAAAAAAACATGTTAAACATATTAAAAACATGTTAAATGTATCAAAAACGTGAAAAACATGTAAAATGTGTCAAAAACATGAAAATGTGTCAAAATGTGTTAAATGTGTCATAATCGTGAAAAATGTGTCAAACGTGTCAAAAAGTGTTAAACATGCCAAAATATAAAAAAACGTGTTTAACGTGTCAAAAACTTGTTAAATGTGTCAAAACGTGTTAAACATGCTAAAAACGTGAAAAATGTTAAACGTATAAAAAATGTGAGAAACATGTTACCCGTGTCAAAAATATGAGAAAATGTTAAATGTACCGAAACGTGTTGAACGTGTCAAAAACGTGAAAAACATAGAAAACGTAAGAAACATGGAAAATGTGTAAAAACGTGTTAAATATGTCAAAAACGTGAAAAACGTGTTACATATATTAAAAACATGTTAAACGTGTCCTATGAAAAACGTGAAAAAACATGTTAAACGTGTCAAAAATGTGAAAAACATGTCAAAATGTGTTAAATGAGTCATAATCGTGAAAAACGCGTCAAACGTGTTAAACATGCCAAAAATATGAAAAAACGTGTTCAACGTGTCAAAAACTTGTTAAATGTGTCAAAACGTGTTAAACGTGTTAAAAACGTGGAAAACTTGTTAAACATGTCAAAATATGAGAAACGTGTCAAAACGTAAAAAATATGGAAAATGTAAAAAACGTGTTAAATATGTCAAAAACGTGTTAAACAGATAAAAATGTGTTAAATGAGTCAAATACATGCTCAGTAAAAAAATAAAAAATATAATTTGGGTTACCCAACTCATATTAGTAAATAATATGGGTTGGGTTATGAGTTGGGTACATTTAATTTGGGTTGAATATGGGTTGGGTAATATGGGTTGAGTTTACCCATTTGCTCACCCCTAGTTGTTGAAGCTATTGGTTAGGGTGTTGATCCTATTGTTGTTCAGATATAGGATTCTATTGCCAAGGAGCAAGCTGCTTCTCCTGCTAAGCCGACTACCATCTTTGTTGTAGATCAATCTAATGTTGCAACTCCTAAGGCAGCAAATTCCACTCCAGCCGTCTCTCCAGCGGCTATCTTAAGACATGTTCAAGCTGGGAAGGGTATCGTCTTAAAGGAACTTGTCCCCACTACCAAGCCTGCCGAAGTTGTAGG
The DNA here is from genome assembly GCF_907164915.1 of Impatiens glandulifera. NCBI lineage: Eukaryota > Viridiplantae > Streptophyta > Magnoliopsida > Ericales > Balsaminaceae > Impatiens > Impatiens glandulifera. The sequence continues at coordinate 944,379 of NC_061866.1, forward strand.
AAAGGGCAAAGACCTTTCAGTCGTCATCCTCGAACCTCTCTCTGAAGTCAAGCATTCTATCGAACTCATCCTCGAGGAGGTTGAGTTTGCTGCTTCAGATATACTTGAGCTCTTTGATAAGTGGAGAAATATAAGGCTCCACCAAAGGTTTGATGAAGTTATCCAAGGCGATGATCTTGTTGAGCAGTGGGAGTCGCTGCACAGTATGGAGAAATCTGTCCTCGTTTGGACCTATACCATAATTGTTCACAAGGCTCTCAAGAGAAGAGAGTTTGTTGCTGCAATAACCAGAGGGCGTGCGTTGTTCCCAATTCTTCGCGAAAGGGAGACAAGTTACAACCCTTTGGAGAAAACGAGAGAAGTAGATGGCAAAGTTAACTACTGTCTACAATCAATCTTGGACTCCTACAGTTCAACAGCCCTGTGCTTTCTTCATGGTACGGAATCATCCAAGATTGATGAACTTTGAAAGAAGGCATCAATGGCTGAGCTTAACAGCCCAAATGTCGAGGAGCAACTGACGTTTGCTGAAAAATTGCAACCTCTTTCTCCAAAGAAGCAGTCGTCTGTTATCGAGCAGTTGTCTGTTGAGGAGAAGACGTCTGCTGAGGAGAAGTTTTTGAATGGATAAGAAACTTAAACCCTTAGGAACATGTCTTTCCTTTCCGAGACATAGAGCGAAGAGAGATTCTCATTTTAGAGAAAATTCGAAAAGACGAGAGTTGAGAGAGAATGACGACATAAACAATGTACAAATATTGCCTCCTAAAATAATTATTTATTTTAAATTCGTACAATGTGCCCGTGTATGAACTTTAGAAAATAATTGGCTCGGGATTTAAAAATATATTATAAAATGTGAGTGATAAGTGAGTGTCTAAAAATCTGAATCAACATAAAGCTAATAATTAACTCAAGAATTTAACCACAATTACATGACAAAAACTCAAAGTAATAACAAATTATTTTTTTGTGCATAAACGAAATTACATAGAAAGTTGACACTTACATCGAGCTCTAAATGATTACTAGAAGTTGTATGAAGTTATTAGGACGCATAATAAACACTCAAACAAACTCTCACAAAATAAAAAAACCAGAAAAAAAAAAGATTTCAAGAACATGAAAGTTTAGGAGCCTATTTATACTAGTTGAGAGTCTGTTGCCTTCATCAAGCAATTGGTCTTGACAATAACTATACTAGTGGTCATGTCATCTAGCCAGATTTCGGTAAGTTTCTGTCACTCCGACGATGCATTTTTTTCAATCACTACAAAATAAAGAAAATAACATTAATAATAGATATATTTGATTTATTAATCTATTACTTCGCCTATTTATTTATACATATATTTTTACACATGGATTTTTTTGAAAATTATCCCGAACTTTGGGATACAATCGATACGACATCGTTTCTTGAAATAATTATTTATTTATAATCTCATGCAATAACCCCATTTAGAAATTTTTAGAAATTAATTTTATAGGCTTGAAATTATTATTAATTTAAATTAGGGACCAAAAAATGAGTGTATATAGTCATCCTTTAAACAATATGTTATCCATTGGTAAAACATGGATAATTTTCATTTGGGCATTGCTACAATTTGTTCGCTAAGATTTTTTTATATTAATTTTGTTGGGAGAAAAATATTTCATCCAAGATCTCGTGAGTTGGAAATACATGGATATGTACATGATTTTTTTTTTGTATTATTGTAAGTCGTGGTCGTATGTGAATGGTGAATCAACGACTCACTTACTTTTCCATTATTGAGGGATGTCTAGTATATGGAGTCTTTTGTGGAATATTATTGGTATTCAATATGTAATGTCCGAGTTTTTGAGTAATTGCTAAAAAGTTTGGATTGAGATGAGTAATATGACATGCTATATATTTGGGTTATCATCTTAATTATTTTATGGTGGATTATCTGGTTGGAAAAAAATGGCAAACACTCAATGACCGTAGTCGCCTAATTCGTATCATTCATCGTATTATTATTATGACATTTTCTAAGATTCGTTCAGAAAAGTTTGTAGAGTCGGTGAGGAAGTTAATTGTTCTTTTCGAAGACTTACAAGTTCGATAACATATATTGAGTGATGTAATTGTATTCTATTATTTTTATTTTTTTTCTAATATATATGTTTTTTTTTTGTTGTATTTAAACTTTTGTTATAGTTTTAATAGAAATTGACAATTTTGAAAACAAAAATATGATAAAAGATTAGTTCAAAATCATATCTCATACGTGCAAAAGTGAAAATTAACCAGAGAGTTCTAGAATTTATAATTGCGCCACGTCATTCTTCGTCGTCCCATTTCCTAAATTCCTCTAATCATTTCTCTTAAATATTTTATATATTTATTTCATTTTTTTATAACAAGTTCGACACAAATATATTAAAATTTTGAATTAACTTTTAAAATATCAAAGTTTTAAAAATAGTTAATAAGTTTAATATAGACGAGGTTTAAATTCTTACCATTTTAAATTTACATTAATAAAATTTTAGGAGCTTATAAATAATTTATTTTACGATTTTATGCGATTTTACATATAAAATAAATGAATTTATAATTATAAAATAAAATAAAAATATTTAAATAAATAGTTAATAACATTAATTTTATAAATATAATTCATGTATAATGTCATTTATTTATGATTATTATTTATTTAATTTTATACTTTATTATGTATTTCTTAAATTGTGTATAAAAGTTTTTAATTAATAAGAATATATAATTAATATTATTTGAGATTAAAATCTAACAATTTGAAAAGTAAATTTTGGATTTTAACTAAAATGGTGGGTACCTTTAGTGTAGTGGGCTCATTATTCTTTTCACGGGCCGACCAAAGTTAGTGCGTGGAGAAAGATGATAGGTTTGCATTACTATAAAAAGGGATGAATGCAATGATAACCAAAAAACAGTTAATAGGATCTCTTCAAAGCCTTGTCGGTTTGTTTTTTTTTTTATATTTATTTATTATAAAGTAATTAAGAAAAATGATTGTGTCGGTTGAGAAGTATGATATTGATAATAATAGTTAAATTTTATTTTTATTTTATAAAGTTACCAAAATTACATTAAGTAAGACATTAAAGCCTATATGTGGGCAGGTTGAATTTGAGTTATTTTGAATATATTCTCATACTTATTACATTATTTAAAAATAATTTTTAATATATATTAATACATTATAAGTTTTATTAAATAATCAAACCTTTTTAAAAATAAAATTATAACAAGATTTAGAGCTTTTTTATCTTTTTTTTTTTATTTTGAGACTTTGTTCAAAAAATTTGTTTGATAAAAATGGTTGATTTGAATTTTAAATTAGTTTAATTGATAAAATTTTCTTTTTTTATTTAAAATTTAAATTGAATTAAAATAAAATAAGAATAGTACTTTAATATTTTTAATCAATGAAATAATTGATTTTATAATTAAAATAATATGTTGTGATAAAGAAAATAATCTGCAAAATAGGTAAATCCTTAAAAAAAAAATGAATATCATACTAGATGACCATTTATTTATCAAATAATATTTTTTTTAATCAAGATCCCAAAAAATCCTATAAAAAACCAATATTAAATAAGCTCTTAGAACTCCTATATATTGAGTTTTTTAGTTTTCTATCAAATACAAATTTATTTTTTATATATGGCAGTCTATCTCCGTGAGTATATTTTTTAACGTGTTATCTTATAATTTAAAACTTTTAAATCATAAAATATGTTGTTATTTTTCAGGATTCTTTCGAGAGTTCAACAGACATTCCCATTGAAGCCTATAGAGATAAGACGATGCCACAAGTAAAGAAGGCATGGGATAGGTGGAGATATGAAAACAAGAAGACTTACATTGACCCGTATATTGATGACAAGGATAAAATCAGAACAAACCCTCCTCCAAAATTTTATGGCGAAGATTGGAATTATTTGATTGACAGTCACTACTTCACGTCTGAATTTAAGGTGTAGTACATAGTCGTATATATATCATTATATGTGTTTTTCGACTATTAACTAACAACTATTATCTTATAATTGTAGAAAAGAAGTAAGACCAGCGCTGACAACAGAAAGAAATTGATGTACCCCACCACACTGGCAGCAAACCATTTTCGCAGAAAGAACGAGATATGGTAATTTTTAGTTAAAGTATTCAATTTACATATTATCTAACATATGATATATGTATGTTATTTGTATATAGGAGAGGGAGATGGAACACCCCCTAGTCAAGAAGAGTTCTTTCTACAAACACACACTAGGAGAGCGACTGCCGATGATCCGACTCCCACGCCTTCTCTGCTCGTTCAACAAGCCGTCGTAAGTTGTTATCATTTCTAACATTTTAGTTTGCATGTATAAGTTTAAAATTACTAACATTAATGTTGTAAATGATTGTAGTCTGTGATGCGTGAACGGCTAAAAACAAATCCTAATTTGTCGCCGCTCGAGGTGTTTGAGTCTGCTTTAGGACGACAAGGACACAGGAGGGTGACAGGGATGGGATCGGGTATACGTCCACTCACTTCAGACCCGATCAAAGGGGAAGTTCTTCTTCAAGCATCAACTCACGTGTGTCACAACAAACGCTGATGGAGGAGAACAGGATTCTGCGAGAAGAGTTGAATATGATACGCGCAGAACAAGAAGCACAAAAAGGAGGCACATGAAGCACAAAATGAGGCACAAGAGCAAAGGATTAACGATATCCAGGCGGAGGTGCGCGCACAAAAAGAAACTTTTGAGGCGTTCATGTCTATGATTTCCCATCCTCCCCTAAACCCTAATCAGTGATTCCCATTACAATTTAATTTCAAATTTTTGTATTACTATTTAGTATTTTGTTGAATTTGGATTTAATTTTATTTAAGAATGGTTTTTTGGTATTGTCTTCTTTTTCGTAAAAATATTTAAAACAGGTTTTGTGAAAATAAAAAATAATCGTGGTTTTTTAATTTTTTTTAAAATTATTAATCACGGCGTTACGAAAGTCGTGGTTAATAATACATATTATTAACATATTATTAACCACGGCGTTACCAAAGTCGTGGTTAATAATACAGTATTATTAACCACGGCGTTACAAAAATCGTGGTTAATAATATAGTATTATTAACCACGGCGTTACAAAAGTCGTGGTTAATAATATAATATTATTAACCACGGTGTTACCAAAAGCCGTGATTAATAATACTGTATTATTAACCACGGCGTTATCAAAAACTGTGGTTAATAATATAGTATTATTAACCACGGCGTAACCAAAAGCCGTGGTTAATAATACTGTATTATTAACCACGGCTTCCTCCACATAAAGTCGTGGTTAATAATCAAAAACTTTTAACGTCGAGATTTATAGTGTCCACGAGCGACGACTTTGTTCGCCGACGTTAATAATCATTAACGTCGGCAATAAAGCTTTTAACGACGGTTTTCGCTGTCTTTAATACTCTTTTTTTTACTAGTGAGTGTCTAAAAATCTGAATCAACATAAAGCTAATAATTAACTCAAGAATTTAACCACAATTACATGACAAAAACTCAAAGTAATAACAAATTGTTTTTTTTGCATAAACAAAATTACATAGAATGTTGACACTTACATCGAGCTCTAAATGATTACTAGAAGTTGTATGAAGTTATTAGGACACATAATAAACACTCAAACAAGCTCTCATAAAATAAAAAACCTGGAAAAAAAAAATTTCAGGAACATGAAAGTTTAGGAGCCTATTTATACTAGTTGAGAGTCTATTGCCTTCATCAAGCAATTGGTCTTGACAATAACTATACTAGTGGTCATGTCATCTAGCCAGATTTCGGTAAGTTTCTGTCACTCCGATGCATTTTTTTCAATCACTACAAAATAAAGAAAATAACATTAATAATAGATATATTTGATTTATTAATCTATTACTTAGCCTATTTATTTATACATATTTTTACACATGGATTTTTTTGAAAATTATCCGGAACTTTGGAATACAATCGATACGACATCGTTTCTTGAAATAATTATTTGTTTTTAATCTCATGCAATAACCCCATTTAGAAATTTTTAGAAATTAATTTTATAGGCTTGAAATTATTATTAATTATAAATTAGGGACCAAAAATGAGTGTATATAATCATCGTTTAAACAATATGTTATCAATTGGTAAAACATAGATAATTTTCATTTGGATATTCCTACAATTTGCTCGCTAAGATTTTTTCATATTAATTTTGTTGGGAGAAAAATATTTCATCCAAGATCTCATGAGTTGGAAATACATGGATATGTACATGATTTTTTTTTGTATTATTGTAAGTCGTGATCGTATGTGAATGGTGAATCAACGACTCACTTACTTTTGCATTATTGAGGAATGTCTAGTATATGGAGTCTTTTGTGGAATATTATTTGTATTCAATATGTAATGTCCGAGTCTTTGGGTAATTGCTAAAAAGTTTGGATTGAGATGAGTAATATGACATGCTACATATTCGGGTTATCATCTTAATTATTTTATGGTGGACTATCTGGTTGGAGAAAAAACGGCAAACACTCAATGACCGTAGTTGCCTAATTCGTATCATTCATCGTATTATTATTATGACATTTTCTAAGATTCGTTCAGAAAAGTTGGTAGAGTCGGTGAGGAAGTTAATTGTTCTTTTCGAAGACTTACAAGTTCGATAACATATATTGAGTGATGTAATTGTATTCTATTATTTTTATTTTTTTTCTAATATCTATGTTTTTTTTTTTTGTTGTATTTAAACTTTTGTTATAGTTTTAATATAAATTGACAATTTTGAAAACAAAAATATGATAAAAGATTAATTCAAAATCATATCTCATATGTGCAAAAGTGAAAATTAACAAGAGAGTTCTAGAATTTATAATTGCGCCACGTCATTCTTCGTCGTCCCATTTCCTAAATTCCTCTAATCATTTCTCTTAAATATTTTAGATATTTATTTCATTTTTTTATAACAAGTTCGACACAAATATATTAAAATTTTGAATTAACTTTTAAAATATCAAAGTTTTAAAAATAGTTAATAAGTTTAATATAGACGAGGTTTAAATTCTTACCATTTTAAATTTACATTAATAAAATTTTAGGAGCTTATAAATAATTTATTTTACGATTTTATGCGATTTTACATATAAAATAAATGAATTTATAATTATAAAATAAAATAAAAATATTTAAATAAATAGTTAATAACATTAATTTTATAAATATAATTCATGTATAATGTCATTTATTTATGATTATTATTTATTTAATTTTATACTTTATTATGTATTTCTTAAATTGTGTATAAAAGTTTTTAATTAATAAGAATATATAATTAATATTATTTGAGATTAAAATCTAACAATTTGAAAAGTAAATTTTGGATTTTAACTAAAATGGTGGGTACCTTTAGTGTAGTGGGCTCATTATTCTTTTCACGGGCCGACCAAAGTTAGTGCGTGGAGAAAGATGATAGGTTTGCATTACTATAAAAAGGGATGAATGCAATGATAACCAAAAAACAGTTAATAGGATCTCTTCAAAGCCTTGTCGGTTTGTTTTTTTTTTTATATTTATTTATTATAAAGTAATTAAGAAAAATGATTGTGTCGGTTGAGAAGTATGATATTGATAATAATAGTTAAATTTTATTTTTATTTTATAAAGTTACCAAAATTACATTAAGTAAGACATTAAAGCCTATATGTGGGCAGGTTGAATTTGAGTTATTTTGAATATATTCTCATACTTATTACATTATTTAAAAATAATTTTTAATATATATTAATACATTATAAGTTTTATTAAATAATCAAACCTTTTTAAAAATAAAATTATAACAAGATTTAGAGCTTTTTTATCTTTTTTTTTTATTTTGAGACTTTGTTCAAAAAATTTGTTTGATAAAAATGGTTGATTTGAATTTTAAATTAGTTTAATTGATAAAATTTTCTTTTTTTATTTAAAATTTAAATTGAATTAAAATAAAATAAGAATAGTACTTTAATATTTTTAATCAATGAAATAATTGATTTTATAATTAAAATAATATGTTGTGATAAAGAAAATAATCTGCAAAATAGGTAAATCCTTAAAAAAAAATGAATATCATACTAGATGACCATTGTTTTATCAAATAATATTTTTTTAATCAAGATCCCAAAAAATCCTATAAAAAACCAATATTAAATAAGCTCTTAGAACTCCTATATATTAAGTTTTTTTAGTTTTCTATCAAATACAAATTTATTTTTTATATATATTTTATTGATTAAAGTATTTTATATAAACTTAAAAATAAAAATTATAACAATTTAACTAATTAAAAATTAAATACTATATTTTTTATTTAGAAAAACCCAATATTATTTTTAATTTATAGATAGTTGGTATGTTAGTATTCAGGTGGTTGGACGCACCATCTTGATGCTATGGATGAGAATGATAGTTTTTATTTTGGTTATTTTCAAAAACTAAAATCGAATCAGGCTCAAATTTTAAAATATTTTTAATATAAAATTTAAATTAATAAAAATAAATGATTGATAATGTGATATTTTAATTAATAAATTATGTGATGCATTAATATTGATTTAACATTATTTTAGTTTTAAAATCCAATAATAATAAAATATAATAAACACTTAACTTAATTTATTAACCATTATTGAAGGCTAGATGAAACATAAAGTATAAGGAGGAATTAAAAAAAAAACTTATTCACATTGTATGACAACATAACATCACCATATGTATTAAAAGGAAACTAGTAACCAATCAAGCAGCGGATTAAAATTTTTGAAAAAACTTAAAAAGTGAAAATAGTAATGGTTTTTTTTTTTTTTTGATAATTGTAAGGAGGTGGTAATTATTTTTGATAAAAAAATTTAAAGAGTATTAATATACATAAATAAAATAAAAAATAATAATTTAAAATAGAGGATATTTTAGTATTTTAGTTAATGAAATGAATCGTTAAAAAGTGATTAATTAAAAAATTAATTTTGAATGAATTTTAAAAAAAAAAAACTTAACTTCAAGAAAGGTTAACTTAAATAAGAAAATCAATATTTTTAAAAATCAAGAGTTTTTTTTTACTATGGGCTATACAGTTGTACCTTCCCTGCCTTGGGAGCAGCTGTGTACCACTTTCCATTCTTCTATTTAAAATAAAATAATATTATTTTATTAATAAATATTAAAATTTTTAAATTTTTTATCAGAAAATACTTACATTTCCAAAATTATCACCAGAACATTTTTTTTAACAAAAGTAAGAATCGGTAATATATTTTTGTAAGACTCAATAATAATTAAACATCAATATTTTCATTATCTCTTCTATGGTCAATCAATTCACCTATTCATTCATTAAAATATTAAAAATAATAATTTATTTTATCAATTATATAATAGTATATTTACTAACAAAAAAAAATTAATCAAATCAAAATTACTACACTAAATATATTTTAATAAACCAGATTTATTCCCATCAACACAAAAAGAACTAACTTATCTAATAAATAAAAAATAATTCAGGTTTATTATAATAATTTATTAATTTGAGAGTATGAATGTCATATAATATTTCTAAGTTTAAATAAATTATGAGATTTGAAGACCCTATTTTCGGAGCTGTATTTGAACGATTTTTTTTTAAACGATTTTTTTTTAAACTTAAATAAAATTTTATTTTATTTTAAATATTTTACGTGGGTATTGATTTAGATTAATAATGTTTGGAAATAATACACTTTAATTATATTACGTATATATTAACAAATTTAATATCATTAGTTCAAGTTCAACCATAAATCAAATATAAGTTATAGTTTTAGGCAACGGTTTCAATCAGCCCATATGTCATGTCTCCTACTTCTCTCTCAGACCACAAAAAAACCATAAGATGTAGATTAAGATGCTTAACTACCCAAACTTTCAATTCCCATTTGGCTGGCTAGGTTAGATTAAGAAGTACATTTCCTAAATAGTACTATATATATATATATAGCAGCTTATTGGTGATCCGAGAGTGTTTGGTTTATGAACAATAATGGGGAGAGCTCCATGCTGCGAAAAAGTTGGGTTGAAGAGAGGAAAGTGGACGGAAGAAGAAGACGAAATCTTGAGGAAGTATATCCAAGTCAATGGGACTGGCTCCTGGAGATCCTTACCCAAGAATGCAGGTATATGCAGGGCCGACCCTCGGGTTAGGGCAGCCAATTTATTAAAAGAGAGTGGTAGAAAGAGGGAATTTGGTGAGGAAATGACTTGACATCACCTTCATTGGTTGAAAAATGTAAAAGTGGGAGGAAAGAGAGTAAAGAGAGAAATTATTTGATTTTTTCAGCGAATAAGATTATGCCAAGTCATTTCCTAACCAAATTCCCTCGCCTAATCATTTCTCTTATTAAAAATAGTAAGGTTTTAATTAAATATATTGTAATTTTGAACCTAGATAAAAACTTAAAATCTTTGTTTTGGTTATGGGTTCAAACTTCACAAAAACCATTTTTTATTAAATTTTTTAACTCGACCTAAAGTAACAAAAAATATCGAGCATTTTTCTAACGGGGCTGAGGCAGCCCAAAACTCGGGGCCGGCTCTGGGTATATATATATATATATATATATATATAATTAGTCATTCTTTTATATATCATTATAATCTATGGTATATTATAATTCAATTTATGCACTCTTAATAGGTTTATTGAGGTGCGGCAAAAGTTGTAGATTAAGATGGATTAACTATTTAAGAATGGATTTGAAAAGAGGCAATATATCTCAAGAAGAGGAGGAACTCATCATTAAGCTTCATTCCACTTTGGGTAACAGGTGATCTGCTCTTTTAATTTATTTTTAGGTCTTACTGTTCTTTGGAGAACTTAATTAGTTAATTAAGTAACAATTTATTGCACTTTACTTTTTTTGGAATGAGAAAATTATAAAAAATTAAATCATTTGACCAATAATACTATAAAAGAAGAAGGAATAAATGTTACAAAGTATTTTGGTTGTAATTTATGTATTTTTTAATTTAAAAGTTATTTACATTTTTTCAAAATAATTATCAAACAACATTTTTTAAATAATTTAAAATTTGTTAAAAATATTTGTATAAAAAAAACTTTAAATCCTATTAAGTTAGGATATTTTAAATAATCACAACCTAGTCAAAAACCATTTCACTCTAATCTCATTAATCATACAATAATTTCATTCATTAAAATATTCTTTATTTATTTTTATAAATATTTTTTCATTATATATTTTTTTATTGACTCTCATTCATTAGCTAGATCACATCTAACATGTACTAAAATATTTATTTATTTTATTAAAAAAATAATTTTCTATTATATATTAAAAAAATTACTTTTTAAAAATTTGTACAAACAAATGTGTTTAAATAAACTAAATCCAAGCATGCATATATAGGATAATAAATTCAGTATCACTGTTTAATTAACAATTTTGTTTCAATTTGAACGATTTGATCAAATTATTTATACCCTTAAATATAATATTCTATCACGCACAGGTGGTCACAAATTGCATGCCACTTTAAAGGAAGAACAGACAATGAAATAAAAAATTATTGGAACTCTCATTTGGGTCGAAGAGCTTTGACGTCATTTAGGTTTAATCGAAACGAAACTGTACCCACGCCAGACACCACCCTTCCGCCAGCTCCGGCTAAGCGCAAAGGACGTGGTCGGACTAGCCGAGCTGCCATGAAGAAAAACAAGCACATGTATATCCGTCCCACTAAGCCAGATCAACAAGTAACTATTATGACCAATTTGAATCATTCCCAAACGGCCACACCATTCCCATTGGCCTTGGACGACGAGTCTGAAAAGGGGAATCAAGCCATAACAAAAGCAACATCAAGTCCAATTAATGATCGAAGTCCAATAATACAAAACAGTGACGTGTCTCTTTCCGGCGTGGTCCCTATATTTGCACATGGAAATTATTCATCCCAGCAAAATTATGAGGCCATTTGTGGTAAAGTTATTTTAATAACACTTTTAAAAAAAAATTATTATTCTAAATATCTTTTTATCAAATTAAACTTAATTTATTAACTAAAATATTATTTATTTAATTAAATATCAATACTCTTTAATTTTATCTATGTCTAAACAAAACATAGGGTTTTTGTATGATTATTTGGGTGAGAATTTTATTAGTTTTTTTTTATTATATGAAAATGCAGGTAGGTTATTCAAGTTTTTAATTACTTAAATTATTATAATATTATTTTTATATTTAAATAATTTAATTTTATAAGAAAAAGTAATTAGTTAATATATAAAATGATATGATAGTTTAAAAGAATTACAATATGATATATAAGAGTTTTGATAAAAATTTCCAAAATAAGCCTGGACTTTTTTAAATTTGGGTTATTATTTAAATCATATTGTTTAATATAAGATTATGAAAATTTGGGTTATTAGAGATAGTTTGATGTGGTTTTATTAGTCTAAAAATTATATATTATATCACATCATTAATATTTTAACTATTAAATATTTTTATTTTATATTTATTAAATTTAAATTATATATATAAAGATATTTTAATAATTAAACTAATTAAAAATTTAAATAACTTATATTTTTTTATCACAAAATGTTTTTTTTTTAAATCAAAAAAGATCAGGATCAAACAAGTTCTTAAATAACATTAATATATAATGACAAAATATTTATTTAAAAAAATAGATATACAATTTTTAGTATTTTAAATAATAAATTTATTAATTTAATTGATAAAATAAAATGAGACAAATTGATTAACTATTTAAATAATTAATTGAGTTATTCATAGAACTATCACTTTATATTTTTAGTAAAAATAATGAAAGAATATTAATATATAATAATAAAATAGATAAATAATATTTTAATTAATAAAATAAATAATTTAATAAAACTATGACAACTTTTTTTATAGTAAATTTAAACACAAACATTAAAAATGACTACTGTCGTACATTAATTAATCCGGCTGCCAGTGGACTTTATTATTGCAGACGAGGAAGAGCCGGCAGCTGGATTAGAAATTGGGACAGATGGATTGAATATTGTGAATTTTGGCAAACTGAAACCCATGGAGATGGGATTGGAATTGGAATTGGAATTGAAATTGGGAATTCCATAATAATAATTTTTAGAGCTGCGACTAGACTAGAGATCTACGTGGATATATCGTCCATTTCTTCAAAACTCTTTAAAATTCTTTTCTCTGAAAAGTTCTTTTATTATATATGCTTTTGAAGTGTTTGGGAAGGAAGGGACAGACATTGAGACAACAGATTCGGCCAATAGTTGCATGGCTACTCTCTTGATTGTTCATTCGCAAGTTAGTAATTGTCTAGTTTTTAGGATTGATCAGCCAATTTAAGCATGTTTTTCTTCTTATTAATCTTCTATAACATTAATGACTTTATGTTATTTACTAATTATTTATTTGAATTAATGTAATTAGTTTGTATGTTTTTTTAATATCATTTGTTTATTGTTATTATATATATTAATTGTATACTTAATTATATAAATAATAATAATATATAACTAATAATTTTCAAAATAAACTCTCAATTTTATACATATACAAATAACTAACCATTTTAAATAACTTAATTATTTTGACTTATTTGATTGAACAACAATAAAAAAAAAAAAAAAAAAAAAAAAAAAAAGAGAGTGGGTACACCAAAAGCATTAAAAAAATAAAAAATAAAATCATCTCTTCATTGGGGAAATTTGATAATATGACCCTAAAAACCAAGCTATTTTGAAATATAACCTTACTAATTTAGTTTTTGTTTTTTAACTTTTTTTTATAAATTTTTCCAATTTTACCCCTCAATAACCTTTTCATTTTTTTTTATTTTTTTTCTTTTTTCTTTTCTTTTTTCTTTTTCTTTTTTCTTTCTTTTCTTCTCCCCCCGCTTTCCCTTTCCCCCGACCCGTGTTGCACTCCCCCCTCCCAGACCCTTCTTCTTCCCTTCCATTCTTCTTCTTCCCTTCCGTTGCACTCCGCCGATGTTCGCCAAGAAGCCCAACCCTTCCAGCCAGCCTCTTCGTCGATCGCCAAGCCGAACTTCCAGCCAACGACGATCGCCAAACCTCGGACGATTCTAGCCCAACGATTTGAGGTTAGTTTAGGTTTATTGTTTAGGTTTATTGTTTAGGTTTATTGTTTAGGTAATCTTAGTTTAGTTTAGGTTTATTGTTTTAAATGCTGAGAATGCTGAGATTGATATAGTTTGAAATGTTGAGAATGTTTGTGAATGGTTTGTGAATATTTGCTTTGCATGTTTTGATTAGGGTTTTAGGGTTTTAGTTTATTATGAATGCTGAGAATGAATGCTGAGACTGGTATATTTGATTAGGGTTTTAGTTTAGGTTTAGGGCTTGGCGTGGGGGTTGGGCGTGGGGCGTGGGGCGTGGGGCGTAGGGCGTTGGGAGTGGGGGTTCGTCGTGGGGCGTAGGGCTTGGGCGTGGGGCGTGGGGCTTGGGCGTGGGGCTTGGGGCGTGGGGCGTGGGTCTTGGGCGTGGGGCGTGGGTCTTGGGCGTGGGGCGTGGGTCTTGGGCGTGGGGCGTGGGTCTTGGGCGTGGGCGTGGGTCTTGAGTCTTGGCGTGGGGTCACGCAATATGTAAAACTAATTAATAAGTTTCTTAATAAGTGAGGATAGCTTAGTTGGGAGAATGTCAGATTGAAGATCTAAAGGTTAGGTGTTCGATCCACCTTCGCTGTAAAAGTTTTTTTTTTCTATTGGAAATTTTTTAAACAGAGTGATGATATATATAAACATTGAAATGATTTTGATATGTATGAATTATTCTTTCAAAATGGTTGTGTGTACAACATTGAAATGATTTTGATATGTATGAATATTCTTTCAAAATGGTTGTGTGTACAATTTTTCTTGGGCCAATACTCTAGAATTGTTTACGCTCATACTTATTTCGCTAATATTGTGGCTCATGGTGGTTGGGATGATTGGGACCACATCAGTAACAAGAACAAGTATACATCTTTAATATACAAATCTTAAACATTCATGTACTTTTGATGCATATTATATTAATTGTTGAATTTTCTATATAGGACTGCCTTTTTCGGGGTGTACAAGTGTTATGGGCCTGGGGCGAATAATTAATTCAATTTCATTATTTGTTGTGTAGTAATTTATTTGTTTCATTGATTCTTTCATAGATGTTGAATTAGTATAAATAGAAATGAATGGTGTTTGTGTGACTTATAAAAATTACATTATAATCTTCTCAAAGTCATTCAAATAGAAAATTATTAAACAAGCCATTTGAATAATTAGTTTCTAAGTTTCAAACCTATTTCTTTTGTCTATGTTTTGGTTAATGATGAATTTTGTTTATATTACGCACTTGTTGTTTTCCTTTGGGCAAAAAACAACTTATTTGTTGCTTTGTGCTCTCAATAATTTTAAGTAAACAATCTTTATATATACAAAAAAATACAAGATTTATAAAATATAAACGAAAGAATTGAGATTCCTTTTCAAGAATAAGAATGTATGTATAATATACATGATTTGCACAATCCCATCAGTGAATTCAATTTACAAATTGTTGAGAGAAAGAGACAACTGAGAAAATAAGTACCTGACTTACTTATAATCCCACCCTTCCATTACACACTGGAGGCTTTTCTCAAGTGCAGCAAATAGTACAACATATATATTACACAACAATTAGTAATTTGTTCAAATTTCTACTTCATAAAGCTCCATTTTGTGCTGCAAGTACAACAACAAAGCTCCATAACTGACCCTCAATTGCACACTGTAATACCTCTTTCTTTTTGCAAAACCAGAAGACTTTGTACATTTGCTGATGTTACATAGATATGTATAATAAAAGTTGTTATAGTCGATTAATGCAAGCACAAAAACAAGAATATAGATTTAGCAAGGTTCATTCTAGATTAAGATTACCTTCTTAGCTCATATTAGAAACTTAAGTTCACATTCGAGATAATGAGAATGTTGGGTATTTTTCCTATTTTCAATTTTAATTTTGTAAGTTCTGCTTCGCTGTTTCATTAATTATAAAGTAAAAGGCAAAGAAAAAAAAACTTTTACAGTGAAGGTGGATCGAACACCTGACTTTTAGATCTTCAGTCTGACATTCTCCCAACTAAGCTATCCTCACTTATTAAGAAACTTATTAATTAGTTTTACATATTGCGTGACCCCACGCCCAAGACCCAAGACCCAAGACCCATGCCCAAGACCCACTCCCCACGCTCAAGACCCACGCCCAAGGGTCACGCCCCACGCCCAAGACCCACGCCCAAGGGCCACGCCCACGCCCAAGACCCACGCCCAAGACCCACGCCCCACGCCCAAGGGCCACGCCCAAGACCCACGCCCCACGCCCCACGCCCAAGCCCCACGCCCTACGCCCAAGCCCTACGCCCCATGACGAACCCCCACTCCCAACGCCCTACGCCCCACGCCAACCCCCACGCCTCACGCCCCACCCCCACGCCCCACGCCCCACGCCCACGTCCCACGCCCAACCCCACGCCTCACGCCCCACCCCCACGCCCCACGCCCACGCCCCACGCCCCACGCCCAACCCCCACGCCCCACGCCCACTCCCCACGCCTCACGCCCCACGCCCCACCCCCACGCCAAGCCCTAAACCTAAACTAAAACCCTAATCAAATATATCATTCTCAGCATTCATAATAAACTAAAACCCTAAAACCCTAATCAAAACATGCAAAGCAAATATTCACAAACCATTCATAAACATTCTCAGCATTTCAAACTATATCAATCTTAGCATTCTCAGCATTCTCAGCATTTCAAACAATAAACCTAAACTAAACTAAGATTACCTAAACAATAAACCTAAATAATAAACCTAAACTAACCTCAAATCGTCCGTTGGTTGGAAGTTCGGCTTGGCGATCGACGAAGAGGCTGGCTGGAAGGGTTGGGCTTCTTGGCGAACGTCGGCGGAGCTTGGCGTCGGAGAAACGGAAGCTGACGGGGGAAGAAGGGGACCTAGGGAGGGAGGTGACGGAGAAGAAGAACGGAAGGGAAGAAGGCTGGATGGAAGTGCAATCGGTCGTCGGGGGAAGGAAAGGGAGAAAGGGGAAAGCGGGGGAAAAGAAGAAAAGAAAAGAAAAGAAAAGAAAAGAAAGAAAAAGAAAAGAAAAGAAAGAAAAAGAAAAAAAATAAAAAAAAAAATAAAAAAAAAAAGGTTATTGAGGGGTAAAATTGGAAAAATTTATAAAAAAAGGTTAAAAAACAAAAACTAAATTAATAAGGTTAAATTTCAAAATACTCATATTTTTAGGGTCATATTATCAAATTTCCCCTTCATTGTGAGTCCTATAGTCTCATAATTCATATGTTATTAGAGGTTGAACATTCCTATTTGAAAGTAGAAAATGAATTGGGAGTAAAAAGAAAATCTACGGACAATCAAGAAGCTATAAAGTTTTTGTACTCATTTTGTTATTGTCCTTTTCTTTTCCCATTTATTCCATGTCTTCTAAAACAATTTTCCAATTAATTATGTGAAATGAGCCGCCAATGTTGAGTTAAGGGTACTTTGTAAATAAGTATATGAATTTTTATTTAATTTTTAATATAAAAAAAAACTTCAAATGTATTCATATATAATAATAAATATTTTTAATTTTGTTTAATAAATAAATTTATATATTTCATCATACCTTTATTTATTATTTAAATATTGTAAATTATAACGCCCAAATTCGGTCCAATTCTGATTTGGGCTAGTTTTGTGTGATAAAGTACCCACCCTATATATATATATAGAAAAAAAAAGAGGAAGGATAAACTCAATGAAAGCAAGTCTACGAATTCGACGTGATTTGTGAGGCTGTCTCCACGTCCAGAAAGCGCTCATTTCGGTTCCCGAAACCACTCATTTTGGGTCCCGAAACGGTCATTTCGGGATAAAATATTATTATTTTTTGTCATGAAATTGCCGTTTCGGGACATTTTGAAAAATTTCTCTCTCCTAACCTATGTCATGTCACGTTGATTCGTGGACTCAGTTTCGTTGAATTTAACATTTTTCATATATATATGTATATATATAATAATGCTTAATTTGAATTTGTCGAGAATTATGATTAATTTGGATATATATATGTGAGAATAAATAGATACTTGGGTCGGATCGTGGGTTGACCCGCCCAAAACTTGAAACGGTTAAAAATTAAATTAAATATGTTGTAGGTATGTTTTGAACTTGCAACCTAACAAAATCAGTAAAATCATTTAACCAACTAAGCTAATAAAGTTTTATATTTTAAATTCTCTACAAAATTTGATAAACGTGCGACATTCATAACAATATAATATATTATAATTCTTAATTTGAATTTGTCGGGTCGAGAGCGGTGATTAATTTGAATATATATATATATATATATATAAAAGAGAGTAAATGAATACTTTGGTCAATCGTGGATTGACCCGACATAAATTTGAAACGGTTAAAAATAAAATAAAAAATAATATATATCTATTTCGAACTTTCAACTTAACAAAAAAAAACAAAAAACCCTTTAATCAACTGTATTAATAAAATTTAATATTTTAAATTCTACACAAAATTAAATAAACACGCCTTATGAACATAAGAATATAATATATATACATATATAATAATAATCATCGTTAATAATCTCTATCATCATTAATTTTATATAAATATTTTATTATTTTATTATATCTATATATAAATAAAAACATAACTTATTAAATCATAATATTATATATACATATAATTTAAAAATAAGAAAAAAGATATATAAAACACAAAACATTATTTATTATTTTAAAAAAATATAATTAAAAACAATTGGATAAAAATATGTATATATAAAATAAAATAAATAAATAAATATGTAACAATATATAATTATTATACATAGGAAAATAAATTAGGAGATAAATATTTTTAATTAGAATAATATAAATATAAGAGAAAAAATAAAAACAAAAATTATTTTTATTAATAAATTTATACAATATATTAAGAAAAATTAGTATATAATAAAAATGGGAACCGGCTTGGAGGATGCGAAGATGGGAGATTCGAGTACTTACCTCAATCGCAGACGGCTCTGAATCTCTTTTGGAAGATGAGGCTCGAGGAGTATGAACCTTGATCAGCGCTCGAGATCCGTTATCTACTCCCTCAATTTCTGCACATAAATGAAAACATTCATTAGATGTATGTTGCGGAAAATAAGATCCTATCTTAACATATATTCTGGATGTTCATGCATTTAGCGATTAAAAGCATTATCGAAAAGGTGATACATTTGATGCGTGAATTCAGTATATCTTGTAGTATAAAGGATGAGAGCCCCACGTATTGCTCCTCTAGTTGGTCCACACGAGCTCATCAAGATTAAGTTGATTTCGACTGCTAGGACGAAAGAACAACAGACGCAATCTAATTGCTTATGAAAAAAATGAGTTTTTCAATCACCTCTACATCATCTCCCAGATCCATATTTTAAGCTGTTAAATTAGAGAGTCATGACAAAAGAAAACTAAAAGACCATCTTTTGGCATTCCTCCGTTTTGCAATTAATTTTTATGATAAACGTTTTATTTCCTAAATAAAATCTATTTTAAATCATTATATTAATAATTAATTTGATATATCACGTTCCATAATCAATTTACCATGCTTAATTATTTTATTTCATAAATAAAATATTATTTCTAATTATTAATAATATCTATTATATTATTAATAATTGGATTTCATTCTCATTAATCTATTATGCCAACTCTAAGTGTGTGACCTCATATGACCCAATTATAATAGCTATGGGTTTAACCTCATTAATCGTAGTTGGCTTCTAGCAAATCACTGCGACTCCTAACATAATCGGATTAAATTATCACCGTTAATTGTCCTATCCAGGTTTAGTCATTGCACATTAAATTAAAGGAGATATTTCCTTCAATAAATCTTTTAGAAATCCAGTCACTTCTATAGAGTGACTAGATACAATCGGGAGGGAATGCTGCTTGGATACAAGAGTTAGTTGTTTAGATGGATGGGAGAAACGCATATCTTCAGAAACCGTTGCTCCTTGTCTAATGAGATCTGCAGAACAACAGGAGGAGAGCGATGCTTATTTGAAACAGGGTAGGAACGTCGTTCAGCAGCTTAAAATGACTCTTTCTCTGAAGCAGCGACTGAAAACTTTTAAGCAGTAGAGGAGGGCTCCTTATCCTGAGCAGGGGAGGAATGTTGCTCAACAGCATCAGATGTCTTCTCCTCAACAGCAAAGGGGAGTTGCTGCTTCTCAGAAGCTTGACTAATATGTTGGTGCTCAGCAACTTATAGATGTAGTTGGTCTGCAATAGGAAGGGGTTGTTGCTCTTCAACAGAAGGAAGTTGTTGTTGCACATCAGCTTGTATAGGTTGTTGTCTTGCAGACTGTAGAGGCAACTTTAAGGAAGGGAGGAATTTCTCTTCTGCTACCATGGAGAGCTACTGCTCATCAGTAGGGGACCACAACTTCTCAACGAAGAACAGTTGCTCTTCGACATATGAGTTGTTCAGCACAATCAAGGACTTCTCCTTCTACTGTTCATCTTTACTGGAGGACTATGTGCCCTGTATGAACGACAATGTGATTGAGCTGAAGGAGTCCAGGATCTGTTGCATACGGATATTGACACTGGCATCCAGCCACGATGTCCTCTCCAAAGGGTCAAAGCTGGCCTCCCTTAAGCGAAGGATCGGTGTAGGGAACTCCCTCTAGCGTCTGCCGCAACTAGCTCTTGAGACCTCATGAATGTTCTTGGTGCAACACTGATTTCTCCATACATAACATTGCCTTGCATTTTTTACCAATGTCTGCACCATGGAGGAATTGAAAGAACTTTGGTTAAGTCTTATGGTGCTCCACCTTTCGAAGACTTTGAGCCTCTCTAAAGTAGTCGTCTCAACCTCCTCTATGATGAGATCGATTGATGTCTTCACGATTGATAGAGGCTCGGGTACAAAGACCACGGAGTCTTTACCCTTACCTACAACTTTGGCAGGCTGAGCATCAGGGACAGGTTCCCTAAAAACAATTCATCTCGCAACTTGAATACTTCTTGCAATTGTCGATGGAGAGACACTTGAAATAGGGACAACAACTTCAGGATTTGCTGCTTTTGATTGAGATGCAATAGGGCTAGTAGTTGTCTGAACAGCTGAAGTTTCAGCAATTTGACCAGTAGACTCAACAACTAGCGGTGCAGTTTCAGCAATTTCAATAACATGCACATCAGCAAGTGTATCAATCGGTCCCTCAATAGAGGCATCAACATGTACTATGGTCAAAGCAACTTCAGAGGCAACCTTGAGAGATACATATGTAGCAGGGTTACAACACCCTGACCAACAGTCACAACAGTTGTTGGTGTTTCTACCAGTCCCATAGTAAGGACTTCGGTAGGCACTACGACTTGAGCAGATTTGGAGGATACTAAAGGAGGCACCTATGCAGCAGGAGATTCCTCCACTCTTGACTTCTTTACCTTGGAGGCAATCTCAACAGTCTCTCTGGTGGAGTCACGTTTCTGACTATTGGAGCTCGCAGCTGAAACCTGAATCACCAGCTTCCTTCTCTTTGCAGGGATTGGATTGCGAGAGATAGAGGGACGTCTAGAGAGAGTGGTCGATTGTCCGCTCGACTGCTGAGCGGATGAATCTCACTCACGTTACTTGATTAGTATACTACGATCATTTATACATGATCATTCTACGTTACTTGGCAAGTAACTCACTCACGTGAATAATTTGTCAACATCCATGTCAATTCAAATATTGTCTATTGAAAATAACTACAACCATATGTATATGATCATTTCAATCAAAAAATCAATCATTAACCAAATACTATCGGCGATAGTTCTAAACAATGCATATCTAACATAGATAATATATTGATGTTCACGTCAAAACAATATAAAAGTCAATTTCTCGACAATATTTTGAAATAGAAAATATAGAATACACATAAATATAATTTTCTTGGAGAAATTAAAAGAGAAGATAATTACTTTCTTCAAGTAATTGTGAGGTACGAGAACAATTTTTTACTTGAAAATATTCGTCCTAACAGTCGAATGCAAGAGAATCTAATCGGGTTTGTGTGGACTAACTAAGGAGCAACACGTGTCTCTTATCTCCATCGATAACACTCATTTTGACCCGGTTCACGCATCAAGATATATTATTT
The DNA here is from genome assembly GCF_907164915.1 of Impatiens glandulifera. Lineage (NCBI taxonomy): Eukaryota > Viridiplantae > Streptophyta > Magnoliopsida > Ericales > Balsaminaceae > Impatiens > Impatiens glandulifera. The sequence goes on from NC_061866.1 coordinate 966,737, forward strand.
TTTGAACAACCGCTTAAAACAAATATATATATATATTATATAATTGCAATTCCTTTAATTTTGTGACTTACATTATAAGTGTGAATTTTCCTTGTGATACTTTTCTTTGTAGACATTTAAGTATTCTTTGATCAAATTTCATTTGTCACCAAATTTGATTGTGAGGGATCGGTTACATCCATGCGTGTGGTCCTCATCACTAACGCCAGAACCAGACAATTGCTCTCTAGTATATATAATTAGAGGAATGATAAACTCAACGAATGTTTAGCGAAAGCAAGACCATGAATCCTACGTGGCCTTGCCATGTGGCTAGGAGAGAGAAAGAGAAAAAAATCACCAATTCATTTATTTCTCTTCTTCGACTGCATTTATTTATGCATTTCTTTCTCTCTCTAAAACTTTTCCGGCGTCATTTATTTCTCTTCTCCGACTGCATTTATTTATCTTCTCCGACTGCTTTATTTGTCTCCCTAAAACTTCTCCATGGTATCGTTTTATAGATATATGGTTTAGATTTTATAGATCTATTTATTTACAGATTTAGTTATTTAGGGTTTAGGAATTTATTTCAGTTCGTTTTTGTATGATTTATTTCAGAACTATTTGAACTTTTAGAAACCAGCACTGCCAAATCACCGAACTTAAACAACACAGTAGATGAAGAACTGAACCTGAACAAATTCACCCTTGTTGAACCCGAAAGGTACCCGATTGCCTGATTAGTATAAAAATGTACATTTCAATGTGTCAAAATGTCCCAAAACCTACCATTTCTGGAACTGAAATGATGGTTTCGAGACCAAAGAGGGTCCTTTCAGGATCAAAAAGTTTGGTTTCAGGACCCTAAAGGGTCATTTTGGGTCCTAAAATGATAGTTTCTTGTCCCGAAAACATGATTTCGGAACCCGAAAGAGTGGTTTCTTGTCCCAAAATTATGGTTTCGAGACCTGATTGATTGTTTATGGTTAAAAATAGCTGGTATCGGAACCCATGACGGTCGTTTTAGGACCTGAAAGGGTGTTTTCGAGACACATTATGAATGTTTCTTGTCCCGAAACCACTCTTTCTAGACCCGATATGGTGCTTTCTTGTCCCGAAACCACTCTTTTAGGACTTGAAAGGGTGCTTTCTTGTCCCGAAATGATGGTTTCAGGACCAAAAAGAGTGATTTCGAGACCAGAAATGGTGCTTTCTTGTCCCGAAACCGTGGTTTCTTGTCCCAAAACCGTGGTTTCTTGTCTTGAAATGGTAGTTTCGGAACCCAAAAGTGTTTTTTTGGGACGTATTTCTTACGGTTACACTTAATTTTTGCAGTCACATTCCCAATGTTGGAATGACATTTTCCTCCGAAGAACAACTTCTTGAATTCTACACATCATATGCCCACTTAACTGGATTCAGCATTACCAAGTTAGGGATAAAAAATGTAGGTGGTAAGAGGAAATACTTCAACGTTGGTTGTGCCAAGAGTTTTATGAAAGAATCGAAGGCCAAAAATAAGTTTCATCAGCCTAGACCAATAACTAAGATAAATTGTAAAGCAAAGATTAATATTGTTGTTCGAAATGAAGGGGAATATGTGATAACAAGTATTTCTCTTGAGCACAACCATACATTAAGCCCTAAGAGGATACATCATGTTAGATTCTACAAAGTAATAGATGGAAATGTAAAGAGAAGATTGGATACAAATGATGAAACTGGAATAACTATGGCCAAAACATTTCAATCCCTTGTAGTGGAAGTTAGAGGGTATGAAAACATGTCTTTCGATGAGAGAACATGTAGAAATTACGTTACAAAAGTACGAAGGTTGAGGTTAGGGTGTGGGGATGCTGAAGAACTCACTAATTATTTCTTAAGAATGCAAACCATGACTCAAACTTCTTCTACCTTATTGATTTGGACGAGGACTCCCAAATTAAAAACGTGTTTTGGGCAGATGGTAGGTGCAGGGCTGTCTTTGAAGATTTTCACGTTATCTTTTTCGATACAACCTATTTGACAAATCGCTATGACATGTCGTTCGCTCTGTTTGTTGGGGTTAATCATCATGGTCAATCCATTTTACTTGGATGTGGCTTATTGTCAAGTGAAGATTCAAATTCTTTCACTTGGTTGTTTAGAACTTGGTTGGAATGTATGGATAATAGACCTCCAAATGTCATAATCACAAACCAATGTCGATCCATGGCGATTGTAATTGAGAAGGTATTTCCTAAAACTCATCATCGATTTTGTTTGTGGCATATAATGAAGAAACTTCCTATAAAACTTGGAAGTCATACTAAATACCATCTAATAAAAAAGATGCTGAAAAACATAGTATACAACTCCATAAATATTCAACAATGCGAAGAGGATTGGATTAGACTAATAGAAGATTATGAGCTAGAAGATAATGTTTGGTTGAAATCTTTGTATTTGGAAAGATATAAATGGATACCTGTTTATGTGAAAGGACAATTTTGGGACGGGATATCAACATCTCAATGTAGTGAAATTATGAACGCCTTCTTTGATGACTACGTGCAGTCCAAAACATCCCTCAAACAATTCATCGAGCAATATGATAGGGGTTTGTTGAGAAATATCGAGAGAGAAAAGAAATTGGATTTTCAATCGTTTAATTCTTTAATACCAACTGTCAGTGGATTTGCCTTTGAAATGCAATACCAGACCTTCTACACTCTAGATATATATATATATATATTTTTTTTGGGAAAATGACTTAGCGTCATTTCATTAAAAATTCCCAAAAACGGGAAAAAAAACCACGAGTTTAAGAGATCATTCTAGACAGGCCTAGAATGATTTTGAAGTCGTAACATTCTGAATAAAAGCTAAAAACGTAAATGAATTATCTGTTTACAATGCTTTCAATTCTAGTGAGTTTAAAAAACGGTAAATTCCAGTTCCTGCAGATATTCCAGTTCTGCTCCGTGCTTGAAATTCCTCTCCACGTTTCCGCGAGAGCGCTGCAATCCGATACAATATCTTTCCATAACTCGTCAATGCTCCTGCGGGTTCTGTCATATACCCTTGCATTCCGTTCTTGCCAAATGTTATACACCACTGCTCCAAAGCCGCACTTGAACACGCTTGTTGCAAATCTATTTCCCTTGGCTTTGAGTAGTGCCGCTTCTTTGATTTCATTCCATTCGCTCGGGAAACTGATCAGCTCCAGACTTTTATAGAATCTGTCCCAAAGCTCCGAAGCAATACAACAGCTCCCGAATAGGTGATCTATGGTTTCTTCATTTCCTATGCATAGAAGACAGCTCGCGTCCGGGATGCTCATATACTTACTGATACGATCACGTGTGTTGAGTCTTTCCCAGAAGGCGAGCCATAGGATGAACTGGTGTCGAGGGATAATCTTCGTTGACCATACAAGAGGAGCCCATTCTACTTTCTGCGCTTTTTCCCGGATTACCTCCCATATTTTCTTCAATACCAACTTCCCATTGTCCTCAGCTTTCCATTCATGAATATCCGGTCTGTCATGTAGTTGTAAGTTACTTATATGATCAAGTATCCTCTTTCCTTCTGGAATTCTTCTCAAGAGCAAGTTCCAATTCCCGTATTTGATGTCTCTGATTTTCGCTTTTGCGCAGTCCCTTCTGATACGAGTATTTTGAAACTGCTCCTTGTCGATGATAGGCTGGTTTTCAAACCAAGGGTCGTGCCAGAATAGAGTGTATTTCCCGTCCCCTAGTCGGATGTCATAAAGATCTGCAATATCGCTTCTTAGTTTAAGAATCTTTTTTTAGAGACCAGCTCATACCTTCGTGAATTTTGCAAGTCCAGATGCTGGTTTCGTGTTTCATAAATCTCGTATGCACTCATTTGATCCATAGTGACTCCTGATTGCGCTCCAAAGCCCACAGATGCTTGAAGGTTAGAGCCTTGTTCCACTTTATACAGTTCTTCAAGTCGATGCCTCCCTCGTCCTTCGGTTTGTAGAGAGCGGTCCATTTGACTTTCTTTCCTCCTCTTCCACTATTACCCCATATAAAGTTTCTCATCAGTGTGTCGAGTTCTTTCATTACCTTCTTCGGAATGACCATTTGCTGCGCCCAATAGCCAACTATGCCCATAACCACGGTTTTGATAAGTTCGATCCTCTCTGCATAAGAAAGTTTTTTCGCTGCCCAGCCAGATATCGTGTTTTTTACTCCATATAAAGTTTTTCGCTGCCCAACCACTCTAGATATATTTATATTGGTTCAAGAAGAAGTTAGAGGTTTGCTGTTGTGCGACATCTTAATCATTGAAGAGGAAAGGACAGTTTGTATATTTAGAGTTGAGGAAATCATTTTGGGGGTTAATGGAGAACATGTAAGAGATGTTTCTTACAAAGTGCATTATACCGAAATGGATTGCAATGTGAAATGTCAATGTCGATTGTTTGAGTTCAGAGGTATTTTGTGTAGGCATATCATGGTTGTGTTGAAAAAAATGAGGGTGAATGAGGTACCAATGTATTATATAATGGACCGGTGACGTAAATATATTAAGTGTGGGTATCAAAATATCACCAACATTTATGATTCAGATATGTCTATAGAAGATAAAAAAAAAACGTCACAATAGTCTAACTCGATTGATGCAAGAGGTTCAACAAGTTGGAGTAAAATCTGAAGTCAATTGTTCTTTTTGGATGAACGGAATAAAAGGCTTGATGGAACAATTTATGTAACTTAATCATGGAAGCACTGAAGCATCTAAAGACAAAAGCACAGAAGCGTCTTCATCTCCATTTCAATCTCCCGCTACATCCATTTTGATACACTCTCCTAACAAAGTTAGAAGTCGAGGACGACCACCAACAAAGAGGAAACAATCTTTAATTGAAAAAATCTCCAAGACGTCGAGATCAAAAAAGAAGGGAAATACGACCACAACATCTATAGTTTTGGATTCAACACAACAACAAGAATGGAATGATCCACTTTCGACGCAATTATCCTTCACATCACTTTTGTCCTCTCAAATATATGTCGAAGTTAATGTGTGTGGGGATAACATTCAACGAAGATATTAACTTGAATATTTTTACGTTTTGACATATTTTTAACGAAGATAGTACTTATTTGATCATGTTGTTGTCACTTTGAATATTTTTACGTTTTTGTTATAATTATGTTGGTGGTTTCGGGACCCAAAAGAGTGGTTTTGGAACTCAAAAGAGTGGTTTCAGGACAAGAAATGTTGGTTTCTTGTCCTGAAATCATGGTTTCGGGATAAGAAATGTTGGTTTCTTGTCTCGAAATCATAGTTCGAGATAAGAAATGTTGGTTTCGGGACCCGAAGGGTGGTTTCGGGACCCAAGGGTAGTTTCGGGACCCTAAGAGTGGTTTCGGGTCCCGAAATTGAAGACTAAAAAATAATTAAATATAATTGAAGACTAGAAAATAATTGAATATAATTGAAGACTAGAAAATACTACAATGTACTACTTATTTAAGAGACTTCCTTATTTAAATACAACTTATACGATTCAGGACAATCTACTTTTAAAATGTCTATAAATTTCTTAAATATATTGTTCAAATGTGAACGAACGATGAATGCACAATATTTGACTCGTAAAGCTTCAAACATTCCCCTTGCCTACAAAAAATGATAATTCAACAGTTATTAAAGATTTGTAAAATAATTAAAATAAGAAAATATGTAACTTACATTTGTTATGGTTATACCACAATCCCACTTTGCATCGCCCAAATAAGTTTGAATATGTCTCATACAGTATATTGCACAATCTGTTGTATTTGAATTGTCTTGCCAAGCTAATTTCAAAAATTTGAACGAGAATTTAGCAATTTTGGTTGCGATCTTCAGGTCGATAGTTTTGAAAAACTCCACAAAATTTTCTACTTGTTTTACCATAGAAGTTAATAAACACTTTAACATACAAACACGTTCATACAAACACTTCAACATTACCAGTTTCTGATTTGTGACATATTTATCTTCCCATGACATTTTTGGGGGCAGTGGGAGGTTATCGATGATTTCGATTACTCTTTTTCGCATATTGATGACAACAACATAATGTGACTTTCGTATAAATTTGGGAAAAATATCTGCAAAAATATGACCAAGATTCAGATGATATATATGAGCAAGAATCAGATGATATAAAAATATTGGACTTATATATTTCGGGTCCCGAAACCACACTTTCGGGACCCATAATGTAGCCATACACAATATAATCTTACTTTCAGGTCCCGAAACCATCCATTTCGGGTCCCGAAACCACACTTTCGGAACCCATAATCCAGCCATACACTATATAATCATACTTTCAGGTCCCGAAACCACACTTTCGGGGCCCATAATGCAGCCATACACAATATAATTTACTTTCGGGTCCCAAAACCACACTTTCGGGACCCATAATGTAGTCATAGACAATATAATCATAGTTTTCTATTGTTAAAATCATTAAAATCATCAAAATCCATATTCTCTAAACCCTAACCGATCTCAAAATCATCAAAATCATCTACGTTTCTAAAAGATAAGATGTCTTATTTACCTTGGAGTCCTTGGAGATCTTGGAGTCTTGCATGACGATGTACCTGAACCACCAGCCTAAAAAGAATAGTAGTATGAACCATAGACCACGAAGATACACGAAGGAATACAATATAAATGAAGTGAAGATACACGAAGGAAGACCTACCATTTTTGACCGGAAGACGATGAAGAAAGGAGAAGAAGTCGGGGATGCTGGAGAGCCAAATCACCAGACAAGAAGTCGGGGATCGTCGGAAATGAGAAATGAAAAAAAGAAAGAGGGGGAAACTGAAACGTTTTTTAAATTTTTTTTAATTTTTTTGGTTCTCTCTCCTAGATACGTGGCATTGCTTTCGCTGAAACTTCGTTAAGAATATCATTTCTCATATAATTATAAACAGATATTCAAATATTCTAGTTTGATCATATTTAATTCGTTAAAAACAATAAAGTTTCAAACATTGTAACTATATATTTATAAGATGAGGATAAGAGATATATATGTGCTTCTTTAACTTTTTATAACTAAGTAATTTTATCTTAAAATTATTAAAATCATTGTAAGACATATTTATTTGATTACTAAATGGACGAAACAAAAACAGCTAGGTCATGGACAGGTCGGCTATGGGTAATTAATCTTTTTCTTTTTCCTTTTCATATTATATATATATTCTTCTTTTTATTTCTTTCCGTATTATAATTTATTACTCATTTATATTTCAATGTATATTATATATAAATATCAATTCTAAAATTTATAATTGTTAATTCTAAAAAATAAAAATATAGTATAATAAAATAATAATAATAATAATAATAATAATTTAGGAATCTCAAAATCTAATTAAATTTGTATTGGGCCTAATTGTAAGGGTCTGCCCTAGTCATAGACTTATATTTTTAAGTCCATTTAGAGTATTGTCTAAAGTTTTAGGGTCTTAGTTTTTTTTATATATATATATATATATATATATATATATATATATATATATATATATATATGAGAAATGATTGAATTTGGTGAGAAAATGACTTTGCATTATCTTATTTGTTTAAAAAATCATTTTATATATATATATATATATATATATATTTAATTAATTCATTAAATTATTATTTAAATTATTTTTCAGATTGTTATATATGTTTTTTTTACAAATATACAGACCCACGGCAAACAAAACTAGACTGAGACAAACAAAGAAGAACTAAAGTAAAATATCTGATAATAAAAAGTGACTACAATATTTACTCATTATGCAAACTATTTTTTATAATTTTGAGTTTATTATTATGTGATTCCAGTTTATTTTCTGGCCCCCTTTTTTTTTTTTATAAATGTTGAGTTTTTTTTTTTTTTTTTATTATTATTATTATGTGATTCCAATTTATTTTCCTGTGGGTGGCCTTATTTATTTATTTGGCATTCAAATTTGAATTAATATATATATATATATATATATATATATATATATATATATATATATATATATATATATATAGAGGTACATTTTTCATATTCAAGATCTAGAGTTTAGTATGATATTTATGGGTTATTTAATTAAATAGTTTAACATAATCAAGTATTATTTTATTTTTTAATTTATTTATCATATTAAATAGTTTTAATAAATTTTTTTAAAAAGTATTATAATTACATATTAATACTTTTTAAAAAAATTTACTAAAACAATATCCACCCTCTTAAAATCATCACAAATCTTTAGATTTTAAATAACCTATATTATTATTTTAAAAACCAAAAATCCGATCAAGGCCCAAATTTTAAATATCTTAAATAATTTTAAATATTTAATAATTAAATATTTTGATAAAACATAAGAAAGATCATCCTTTGAACAACAATATTATATTCGGAATCCAAAAGAAATAAATTTGTCCCACCGACAGAATAATTCACTTTCTCTTTTAAGTATCAACAAAATCAAATTGCAGGAAGCTGGTGACATATTAATAAATGTTCTCATCAAAGTTTGTTAATTAACAGCGTTAGGTAATATATATATATATATATATATATATATATATATATATATATATATATATATATATATATATATATATATATATATATATATATATATATATATATATATATATATATATATATATAATTAATGATACTTAATTTTTAAAGTGTCCGGATTGCGAGCTTTGGTTAATTTGAGTATTTGGGTCGGATTGTGGGTTGACCCGCCTTTAAATTTAAAACGGTTAAAAATAAAATTAAAAATGCTAAAGGTATGTTTCGAACTTGCAACCTAACAAAACAAGTACAACTATTTAACCAACTAGGCTACAAAGACTTTATGTTTTAAATTCAACACCAAATTTGATAAACGCGGGACGTTTTAATATTAATATAAGTTCAACTTTTTAACTAACTAATCTATATATATATAATAATGCTTAATTTTTAAAGTGTCTGGATTGCTGGGTCGAGAGCAAAAATGCTAGAAGTATGTTTCGAACTTGCAACCTAACAAAGTAAGTACAACACTTTAACCAACTAGGCTACAAAAACTTTATATTTTAAATTCAATACCAAATTTGATAAACGCGGAACGTTTTAAAATTAATATAAGTTCAACTTTTTAACTAACTAATCTATATATATATAATGATGCTTGATTTTTAAAGTGTCCGGATTGTCGGGTCGAGAGCTGTGTTTAATTTGGATACTTGGGTCGGATTGTGGGTTGACCCGCCTTTAAATTTAAAACGGTTAAAAATAAAATTAAAAATGCTAGATTTATATTATTAATCGTGCAAATGCACGGGCTAAATGCTAGTTTGTAAAATAACACTAAATATAATATGACTCTTTATAAAAGTATAATTAATAGACTATGAATGTATTTACAATTATTTTTTGAATTTGGTTCCTCAGTAGTACTAGTATTTTTTTCAAGAATACATTTTAAGTTTAGGTTGTGGTGGCTTGATAATTGATTGAGAATTATTTATACCACATACAGTGATTATATATATAGCTTATTGTTTCTTATAGATCTTTCAAACAGCTTTTATAAATAAATTGTATTTTTAAAAACAATAAATTTTTTCTTAAAATCAAACATTTAAAAAGATTTATTATTGAAGCTGGGTAAAAAAAATATGAAAAGAATTTCTTAATACAACATTTTTTTTAAATGAAACATTTAAAATAAATTATTAGTGTCCTAATTGGGCAAAGAAAAAAAATATGACAAGGAGAGAAATATTAGAGATCTAGGATATTTTGGAATGTTTTTTTTTTCTAAATCTTTTGTTGAATACATTTTTGATAAATGCAATAATTTTATATTCTTTTTTGACTATTTTGCCAAAAATCATGTACCAAAATAAACGCCATCACTCTACATGACTTTGTTATCACATTTATTAATTAACCAAATAATTCAAAATAAAATTCTAAAAATTGATAAAAATAAATAATGTATATCAAAACTAATTAAAAAAAATACTATAATATGTGATTTATAAATAAACTTGTACCAATAAAAAATAATAATTTTCAACTCTTAATTTTAATCATTTTCAATAATTAGTAATTATATCTGAATTAATATCAGTTTTTCATGAATATTTAAAAACATAATATGATTTTAGTAATAATTTTATTTATTAACCCACTGTTCATAATAAGATTCTTATTTAAAAAAAACAAAAATCTCAGATTTACTTTATACTATAAATATCTTAAATTAAAGTAAGGAGTTCCGTTGCTAATTTCATTTTTATAAGTATTGTTTTTTTTTTATGGATTTAGTTTACTCAAATTAGATCACTATTTGATCTTGAGTTATTTGATTTTTTTTACTAACTTTTTACATTTCATAGATTAAATCATTAATAAATATATTAATTTTTTTTAATTTATATATTAAATATACAAAGATAGTTTACATTTGTAATAAAACAAAATTTAATTTCATATTCTAGATTTTTTAAACAAGCTTCACACAAATCATATATGCAGTACTTGTGACTGACTAACCATAAGTCAAGGCACTACATTGCATTGTTTTCCAATTTATCCACTTAGGACTTTTAGAGCATTACAATATTTTCCAATTTATCCACTTAGACTATTAATAATTCAATAATTACTTATTTGAAAACAGATAAATATATGTTCATTTTTGGTTTTACTCTCATATCCAACATTAACTCCTTTCATAAAATAAGTTATAATTAATGTTTATCTCCAAATAGACTAATTTTGTGTCATTCAAATATGGTGCCATATTATTGCATACCTACTCACCTCTCACATTTCTTCCACAAATTTATAGTCTTTCTTCAATTTTAATTTGATTTATTATTAAATCTATATGAGTGGATGAATATATGAGTTGTCTGACTAGTCTCATTATATAAACTAGCATTTATCTCATGCATTTGCACGAGTAATAATATAAAAAATAGTAAAAAAAATTACAGATAACATTTTTAATTTTATTTTTAACCGTTTTAAGTTTATGGGTGGGTCAACCCACAATCCGAACCAAGTATCTATTTACTCAACATCATTATATATTAGTTAGTTAAAAAGTTGAACTTATATTAATATTAAAACGTCCCGCGTTTATCAAATTTGGTGTTAAATTTAAAATATAAAGTCTTTGTAGCCTAGTTGGTTAAAGAGTTGTACTTGTTTTGTTAGGTTGCAAATTCGAAACATACCTCTAGCATTTTTAATTTTATTTTTAACCGTTTTAAATTTAAAAACGGGTCAACCCACAATCCGACCCAAGTATCCAAATTAACCACAACTCTCGACCCGGCAATCCGGACACTTTAAAAATTAAGCATCATTATATATATATAGATTAGTTAGTTAAAAAGTTGAACTTATATTAATATTAAAACGTCCCGCGTTTATCAAATTTGGTGTTGAATTTAAAATATAAAGTCTTTGTAGCCTAGTTGGTTAAAGAGTTGTACTTGTTTTGTTAGGTTGCAAGTTCGAAACATACCTCTAGCATTTTTAATTTTATTTTTAACCGTTTTAAATTTAAAAACGGGTCAACCCACAATCCGACCCAAGTATCCAAATTAACCACAGCTCTCGACCCGGCAATCCGGACACTTTAAAAATTAAGCATCATTATATATATATAGATTAGTTAGTTAAAAAGTTGAACTTATATTAATATTTAAACGTCCCGCGTTTATCAAATTTGGTGTTGAATTTAAAATATAAAGTCTTTGTAGCCTAGTTGGTTAAAGAGTTGTACTTGTTTTGTTAGGTTGCAAGTTCGAAACATACCTCTAACATTTTTAATTTTATTTTTAACCGTTTTAAATTTAAAAACGGGTCAACCCACAATCCGACCCAAGTATCCAAATTAACCACAGCTCTCGACCCGGCAATCCGGACACTTTAAAAATTAAGCATCATTATATATATATAGATTAGTTAGTTAAAAAGTTGAACTTATATTAATATTAAAACGTCCCGCGTTTATCAAATTTGGTGTTGAATTTAAAATATAAAGTCTTTGTAGCCTAGTTGGTTAAAGAGTTGTACTTGTTTTGTTAGGTTGCAAGTTCGAAACATACCTCTAACATTTTTAATTTTATTTTTAACCGTTTTAAATTTAAAAACGGGTCAACCCACAATCCGACCCAAGTATCCAAATTAACCACAACTCTCGACCCGGCAATCCGGACACTTTAAAAATTAAGCATCATTATATATATATAGATTAGTTAGTTAAAAAGTTGAACTTATATTAATATAAAAACGTCCCGCGTTTATCAAATTTGGTGTTGAATTTAAAATATAAAGTCTTTGTAGCCTAGTTGGTTAAAGAGTTGTACTTGTTTTGTTAGGTTGCAAGTTCGAAACATACCTCTAACATTTTTAATTTTATTTTTAACCGTTTTAAATTTAAAAACGGGTCAACCCACAATCCGACCCAAGTATCCAAATTAACCACAGCTCTCGACCCGGCAATCCGGACACTTTAAAAATTAAGCATCATTATATATATATAGACTAGCATTTAGCCCGTGCATTTGCACGAGTAATAATACAAAAAATCGTGAAAAAAATTACGGATAACATTTTTAATTTTATTTTTATCCGTTTTAAATTTATGGGTGGGTTAACACATAATCCGACCCAAGTATCCATTTACTCAACATTATTATATATTAGTTAGTTAAAAAGTTGAACTTATATTAATGTTAAAACGTCCCGCGTTTATCAAATTTGGTGTTGAATTTAAAATATAAAGTCTTTGTAGCCTAGTTGGTTAAAGAGTTGTATTTGTTTTGTTAGGTTGCAAGTTCGAAACATACCTCTAGCATTTTTAATTTTATTTTTAACCGTTTTAAATTTAAAAACGGGTAAACCCACAATCCGACCCAAGTATCCAAATTAACCGCAGCTCTCGACCCAGCAATCCGGACACTTTAAAAATTAAACATCATTATATATATATATATATTAGTTAGTTAAAAAGTTGAACTTATATTAATGTTAAAACGTCCCGCGTTTATCAAATTTGGTGTTGAATTTAAAATATAAAGTCTTTGTAGCCTAGTTGGTTAAAGAGTTGTACTTGTTTTGTTAGGTTGCAAGTTCGAAACATACCTCTAACATTTTTAATTTTATTTTTAACCGTTTTAAATTTAAAAACGGGTCAACCCACAATCCGACCCAAGTATCCAAATTAACCACAACTCTCGACCCGGCAATCCGGACACTTTAAAAATTAAGCATCATTATATATATATAGATTAGTTAGTTAAAAAGTTGAACTTATATTAATATAAAAACGTCCCGCGTTTATCAAATTTGGTGTTGAATTTAAAATATAAAGTCTTTGTAGCCTAGTTGGTTAAAGAGTTGTACTTGTTTTGTTAGGTTGCAAGTTCGAAACATACCTCTAACATTTTTAATTTTATTTTTAACCGTTTTAAATTTAAAAACGGGTCAACCCACAATCCGACCCAAGTATCCAAATTAACCACAGCTCTCGACCCGGCAATCCGGACACTTTAAAAATTAAGCATCATTATATATATATAGACTAGCATTTAGCCCGTGCATTTGCACGAGTAATAATACAAAAAATCGTGAAAAAAATTACGGATAACATTTTAATTTTATTTTATCCGTTTTAAATTTATGGGTGGGTTAACACATAATCCGACCCAAGTATCCATTTACTCAACATTATTATATATTAGTTAGTTAAAAAGTTGAACTTATATTAATGTTAAAACGTCCCGCGTTTATCAAATTTGGTGTTGAATTTAAAATATAAAGTCTTTGTAGCCTAGTTGGTTAAAGAGTTGTATTTGTTTTGTTAGGTTGCAAGTTCGAAACATACCTCTAGCATTTTTAATTTTATTTTTAACCGTTTTAAATTTAAAAACGGGTAAACCCACAATCCGACCCAAGTATCCAAATTAACCACAGCTCTCGACCCGGCAATCCGGACACTTTAAAAATTAAACATCATTATATATATATATATTAGTTAGTTAAAAAGTTGAACTTATATTAATGTTAAAACGTCCCGCGTTTATCAAATTTGGTGTTGAATTTAAAATATAACGTCTTTGTAGCCTAGTTGGTTAAAGAGTTGTACTTGTTTTGTTAGGTTGCAAGTTCGAAACATACCTCTAGCATTTTTAATTTTATTTTTAACCGTTTTAAATTTAAAAACGGGTAAACCCACAATCCGACCCAAGTATCCAAATTAACCACAGCTCTCGACCCGGCAATCCGGACACTTTAAAAATTAAGCATCATTATATATATATAGATTAGTTAGTTAAAAAGTTGAACTTATATTAATGTTAAAACGTCCCGCGTTTATCAAATTTGGTGTTGAATTTAAAATATAAAGTCTTTGTAGCCTAGTTGGTTAAAGAGTTGTACTTGTTTTGTTAGGTTGCAAGTTCGAAACATACCTCTAGCATTTTTAATTTTATTTTTAACCGTTTTAAATTTAAAAACGGGTAAACCCACAATCCGACCCAAGTATCCAAATTAACCACAGCTCTCGACCCGGCAATCCGGACACTTTAAAAATTAAGCATCATTATATATATATAGATTAGTTAGTTAAAAAGTTGAACTTATATTAATATTAAAACGTCCCGCGTTTATCAAATTTGGTGTTGAATTTAAAATATAAAGTCTTTGTAGCCTAGTTGGTTAAAGATTGGTACTTGTTTTGTTAGGTTGCAAGTTCGAAACATACCTCTAGCATTTTTAATTTTATTTTTAACCGTTTTAAATTTAAAAACGGGTAAACCCACAATCCGACCCAAGTATCCAAATTAACCACAGCTCTCGACCCGGCAATCCGGACACTTTAAAAATTAAGCATCATTATATCTGTGGAAACGTGTGCATGACGAGTTTCCATCTTCTAATAATCGTGGAAATTTTATTGAAAAAAAAGCGGAACATAGAAAGTTAAATCTGAGATGCAAGTTGGAGTCAGCCCCAGGTAATTTTTCATCCTGGCTCCGCCCCTGAATCTAGTAGTGATTCAACACCGGAATCACTATACAATGAATTTGATAAAGTACGTGAATCAATCACTAGGTTTCAACGGAAATACGACAAGTCAAAAACTCGAAGAACACTCGATTGAGTGAAGAACTCGAAGAACCATCACAATAAATTCATTTATCAATCCAGCGGATGATAATTCATCCAACGGCTGCCATTCCTAAACTCTTAACATTTCAAGACTTTTGGCATTCGACTTATCCATTAGCATTAAATTTTACCAAAAATTCATAATTCATTTTGGTATGAGTTTATATTTATTTATCCAAATTCTCATTTCTATTTAATGAATGTAATTAGTTTAAAATTTAAACAATCCCCCACATTTATAGAAACTGAAAGATTAACCAGGTGAAATGTTCAATAGTTGTGTTGTATCCTACATAGGATAGGTAGGTGTAACCTTTGAACATTCCCTTATGAAAATATATAATTTTACTAGCCAATTAGTAGACTCGATGTCCTTTGAACTATTCTGCCATTTGTGTAAACTATTACACACTTTCACATAAAATTATTTCTGATGCATGTCAAGCTCTCATGGTTGCGTCCGTTTTGACCATGGAACACGCGTTTGGTTCTATGAGATGGTCTAGAATTGAGCCGTGCAATTTATTCGAAGCGGCCCCACTTCTCCCTCACATAGGTGATCTCTTTGCCCACAAAAAATCATTAAAATAGATATGCTTATCTTCGTCAAAATTTATATTGTTTTGTTATAGGATTAATTCTAAACAATAATCTTCCAAGTTAGTACGATTAGGTTATCCCATTGAACCTAGTTCTTAGGATCTCCAGTCTGCATAGGTTGGGTTTTTCTTTATACCAACTTATAGGAGGCTAATGTCTTTAAAGACTTCAAACTAACTCTCCATTCAATAATTTGATTAGTGAATCCACAATGTTATATTTGACTAACATAGTCAAATGTGATAACTTTATTAGAGAGTATTGTCCAATGACATTATGTATAAGACATTTATGTCTAGATTTGTCATTTACTCTAAGATTGTCCAATTTCATATAACTATCACAATAATTAGAAATTTCCTTTTAGACAATCTTGGAATATCTTCTAGTTTCTTTTAATATTTTGAAATTTATTATACACAAAAGACTTTAATCGTGAATTAATTGAGATTTTTATTTTTATTTATAATTTTGTATATGAAATATAAATTAAAAGTTAATTCTCTTGTTCCCCATTGAAACTCAAATAAAGATCTCTTGTTCCCCATTGAAACTCAAATAAAGATCCCAAATGTAATTACCGTATAACCTTTATACCTCGATAAATGAATGTTTGATAAATAATCTTGTCTAATGAATGGATTTCTTCGGTCCCAACTTGGTCTAATGGACTTAACCAATAATCTCGTTTAATGCATTAACAAATAACTACAAATGAAGTCATTATAGGTCCTATGTAAATATAAATAAATAATCACTATATTTCAAATAATATATTTTTGTTTATATAATATATCACGAATACAGTGATAATTTAGAATTATATATCTTTTATGAGGTATTTAGTAGACATTTTAACTATAATTATCATACATGTACATAATACAATAGTCGCAATGCATGGTATTGTGTATTTTATCTATTCCATGTACAACTAATTTAAAATTTTAAAAATATGAATGTAATTAAAGTTTACATAAAAGTTATAACTACCTCGATTTTCCGGTATAGTTGAACTTAATATATACCAAATAATATAATTACAAAAAAAAATCTCAAAATATCATCTAAATGAATTATTGTTCATTTGAGAAATGATTGAGAGAGAATTTAGGAGAATGAATTTGAGAGGGAGTAACATGACGCAATTTGATTCGTTGAAAATATAACAAATTTTCTCTCTTATCTCTCTCCTCACCAATGTTTTTTTTTATCCCAAAGGTATTCATTGATGAAAACGCCATTTAGACCATCTCCAACCCAAAAACTCATTCTCAAACTCAAAATGCAGTAAGTGTCCCATCAAACAGTAATTCATCTCCAACCCAAAAACTCATTTTCAAACTCAAAAGAATATTTTTAGAATATTCCCCTTTACACACCTTTTCAATTCTACCTATATATTTATCAACTTTACAAATTAAACCCTAATATTTTTCAAAATCACACTCATTAAATAAAATGAATTATAAATCAATAATTTATACACATACAAAAACAAATTAAACCTCATTAAATAAATAAACACAAATTATACTATACTAACAATAAAATTATATCAAAGAAAATATTATTAAAAAACAAATTAAATATTATTAAATAAACTCAATTACACTACATAAATAAAAAAAATGATATCAAAACAGATATTATTAAATTATTTTGTTATTTTTTAGTTTTTTTTATCAATGTTATTCATTATTAAATTTATGATATTTAAAAAATATTAATATTAATAAAAAGAAAATGATAAAAATAAAACATAAAAAATATATCAATAATTATATAAAATATGAAATATATAAGATTAACATAATAATATAGTTAGAGGACCATTTTGTTTTTTTAAAATTTTTTGAGTATGTGAATAGTAAATACTCAAATTTGGGTTTTTATCTGAGAGAAAATGGGTATAAACTCATTTTGGGTTTTGTTTTAGAGGTGGGTTGGAGGAGAAAAACTCATTTTGGGGGTCATTTTGCAGTTGGGTTGGAGTTGCCCTAAGTGTGCAATATAAATAAGATAATGAACGAGGGTGAGAATCACGTGATACAATCTGCTTGGTTGAAAAAATAAAATAATTTCTATATTTTATCTCTTTTTTTTTAACCAATAAGTTGATGTCACATCTTTATCTCAAATTTCCTCTTCTATCCCTCATTTTTATATATATATATATATATATATATATATATATATATATATATATATATATATATATATATATATATATATATATATATATATATATATATATATATATATACTCAAAATGTAAATAAATCCACATAAGAGATTATAAATTAATATAATTATAGTCTAGTAAGTTTTATCAACACTAGATTAAGCTCCTAGGACAATTTATTCAATAAAAATCTAAAACAATTAGTTAAATTTATTGTGTATTTAAAAAAAAAAAATAACAAAAAAAAAATAACATTGTGGTTTACATTAAAAATTAAGAGCTTTTTTATTATTGGTTCAAATCTCACTATAATATTTTTTTTTTATCATTTTTTTAAACTAAAATTTAGGACAATAAAAGTTTATTTTACATTTTTTCAACCTGAGCAGCCCGAGCCGATTCTGCTTATATCATAATTTTCAATTATTAATTTACATATAAAAAAATAATAATAATATGATACTTGGATTTCTATACTTGACTTATGCTTTATAAATATATAATTTAACAGAAAAACCTTAATTCTTCAATAGATAATTATAATTCAGCTTTTTCTTCTTATAGTCAATAAAAATAATTAATAAAAAACAATAAAAACAATCTAAAAAAAGTGAAAACTAACCCTAGAAGATTAACATTAATGTTAGTACAATTTTTATAATTCTGTTAGTAAGCAAAGTCTTATTTTCTACCATAAATATGTATATAACAAAAATAAATTTGGAAAATTTTCACCACCCAATTATTTTTTTCCCTCGTCCATTAACCATTTTTATAAAATGTATTGAAATTTTTTAATTTTTTATAAAAATTGATCAATTGAATTTTATTGAAGACTTAAGAATTTACAGAACTCTACAATTTAATAAGAATTAGACACTATGGAGAAGAAATAAATAAATTAATCATATATATTGTCATATATCACGTTCCATATAAAACTACATATATATGGACAAAATAACAAGTAAGCACTATACTTAAGACAAAGAATAATTAAGCCAAATCAACCCAATAATTAGATATTATTTAATGAATATGTAGCTACAAATTTGTTACAACTAAAATATATAATTTAAATATAAGTAAATCCAAATTCAATCATAATATCCATATCTTAGAATAAATCCAATTAACTCAATCACATCCATATTCCATTGAAAGACATTATGCATTTTTCTACCTAAAAAAACATATAATTCCAAAAATCACTATCAATCATACTATCACTATTACTTTTCTCATAACCCCCCAAATTAAATATAAATAAAATAAACTCCTAATAAATTTATATGAAATAATTAAATTACTTAAATTATCTATTACAATATTAAAATAATTTTATTTTACTTTTATAAAGTTTAAATACAAATAACCTACTCATAAAAATTGTAAAACAATCAACAATCCAACAAGCTCTAGAAGAAAATAAATTAAAATCTTGTTCCATAATTAAATTAAAATACTTTTTTTTTTAAATCACATAAAACCCCAATTCACCTCAAACAAACTAGAGAAACAAGAGACAAAAGACAGAGGTGGAGAGAGAAAGGGTCCAAATTGAAGAAAAGTGTGTTTTTTCCAAATACCATTCCATTCTGCGTGTTTCCATGGCGATAAGAATTAGATTATCGTTATTATCTTTGGTCTTCTTTTATCTAGCAACTACATCTATTGGGATTCTCGGTTCAATTCAGCTGAAAAAGACGACGAAATCGAACAATCGCACCACCAGAGTCGACAATTTCCTCCATGATTTGGAATCCGAAGATGATGATCATAGAAGAAACCTCTTGGCAAATGGACTCGGCCTTACTCCACAGATGGGGTAACCACTTTCTCTACCTATTAGATCGATGATCAAACCTTGCTAATTAATGATAATTCTTAGTTTAGATAGAGGTCATAATCAATTAACATAATACTAATATTTTCAAAACAAAAAAAAAAATCAAATTAATTAATATAAGATCTAAATGGGGTCATTACTTTCCGGATAAGAATTGAATTTATATATCAATTATGTGCAAGACATGTGAATTTAATTGACTATAGTGACTTGTTATATATCCTTGTGTATACTTAACAAACATTATCAAAATAATAATAATTAATACAAATTATTTTTTAATTTAATCCAAAAATATGCTTTGCCAAACAATTTTTAAGAAATTAAAGCTTGTAGAAACAAAACAATCAGCCTACCAATATATGGTTGGATCATAATTATATAAGTACAGTTCAATTATTTTCTCTTTCTCCTGATATATATATATATATTAAATGGTATATAATATGTGTTAAAAATTGTTAAATAAAAAAAATAAAGATTTCATCAGAAAAAAAATGAATTTTATTTATTAATTTGTTTAGAATAGTTTGTTTTGATTGAAAACTAAAATTGACACAACTATCATGAAGACAACTCTGTGTTTTTTCATAATTGCTTTGTCATGTTATTGCCCTATAAGAATCTTTATTTTGATTTTTTGTTGGCCCACTATTTAATACTCTATTATTATTTTTATTTATTTTTAAAGTTTATTAACTTGATTTGTGACTTAATTTTTTTTTTCGTTTTTATAAATTAATGTTTGAACTTTGAATGATATCATACAATATTTTTTTTTATTTTTTTGAATTTTAGTCATACAAGATGCTTTGTTAAAAAAATGAAAAGTTGTCCATTTTCTTAATTTAATTATGAAACCATAATTAATTTATCATATTTAAAAAAAAAAAATCTACCCACACATCACACATTAGACAATTTGAAACATAATATTAAAGTTAAAAATTAAATATGTTTAAATGATTGTAGATGGTATTCAAATGATATTGTTGAAGTTATGTAAAAAATAATTATCAAATTTATGTATTTTTTATTTTTCTCAAATCTTGTTGGACATCACATTTTTTTGACTACTAAATTACCTTCAACTATGTAGAATATGTAAATTTCGAAAAACAAATATATTTAAAAAATATGTCCAAAAGCTTATAAATATAATTTTATTTGTAGACGTGATAAAATAATTTTAAAAGTAATATTTTGCTAATTTGAGAAAAAATCTCAAATGAATAAATTATAGGGCAAATTACTTGAGCAACCCTCGAATTACTCTGATCGCTCACTTTTAACCCTCAAATTAATTTTTGAAACAAATCGTCACTTTCAACTTTTGGAAAAGTCATTAATGGTCTTCCCGTCAACTTTTTGCTTAAACTTACCGTATAATACAATTTAAATATCAAGTCACATAACTCAAATTAAAATTTTATAAATAATTTAAACACCATATCATATATTTGTTTTATTAATTAAAAAAAAGTAAAAAAAGAAAAACCAAAATATGAAGGGTCATGAGCTTTTAAAGAAAGCCCCCACTGAACAATTAGTGGGCAGGCTGAGACTAGAGAGAGAGAGAGCGCGCATGTGTATTGAACATTACAATGTTTATTCAGTTTTCCTTCCCCCACTTTCACAATTATTAATTTCTTATTATTTTGTCGGCATTTACTTTTTTTTTTTTTTTAATTTTAAATTTAAGGGGGAATTATTGAGTGTAAAAGAGTTAAGAAGTACAAATATATATTGATTTTTTTAATAAAAATATTTTAATTAATAATTTCATTGATTAATGGGGTAATATGTGGAAAAAATAGTTTTAGTCTATCACGGATCTGTTTCACATCAAAATACAGTGCTTAATATTTTTCAAACGAATTAAAACGACAGTGATAAGGACTTTTCAAACCAAACAAAATTGTGGACAATTGAAATCGGAGTCATCATTTTATCTCGGTTTTGTTCGGCAAATTATTTAAATATTGATATTGATGATTTTGATGTGAGTATTTTTTTTTTTTTTTTGGTAAAAAGACTCAAAGTATTAATATATAATGATAAATAAAATAAATAATATTTTAATTAATGAATTAAATGATGTAATAAAAATAGGGAGAATGATGGATATATTTTAGTTATAGTTATAATTTTGTCATTTTCTCTCTTTTATATATATAAGTATAAGATAGAGAAAATAAACAATGTTGTTTTTGATAAAAAAAAATAAAAATTGTATTTTGAAGAGTTTTGAAGTATCGTATAAAAAATGGTACATGATGTGAACAACAGCAGATCTGAACTCTTATAGTGTGTTGTTACCGATCCATGTTATATAGGTTAATTTATTTGGAAACTAAAATTTTGTTAAAATTATTAAAGATATAGTGATTTTATTTTTATTTTATATGAAAAATAAAATTAAATAAAACTTTTTTAAGATAAAAAATGAATGCAAATTTATGTTTGTAATTTAAGTTATGTCATCAACTTTTTTGTACAATCAAATATCTTATGGTTAAAATATATTAACAAATAAGAATATTGATATTCTAACAATTGTACAAACAAATATACCCAAAAAATTTAAAAACAGTTTCCTAGATCATATGTTATGTTTCTGATCTATTTTATATAAACATATAATAAAATTCACAATTCTGATTTTTTTTTTTATACATAAATTTTGACATACAATATTTGTTTTTTCAAATGATACTATGTGAACAAATAGCCCATCATATTCAAGCCTGCAATCAAATTTCTTGTGGTGATAAAAAGATTAATAATATATATTTTATGACATTTCTTGATTTCTTATAGATGGAATAGTTGGAACCATTTTCAATGTCAAGTTGAAGAGAAGCTTATAAGAGAAACAGGTTAATTTGATTGTTTATATTTTTCTTGAAATTTTGAACCTTTTTAACAAATTGCAGCTTCATTTTATTTCTAACTTCTTTATTGCGATTTCATAACATATAGCTGATGCAATTGTGTCATCCGGGCTCGCTGCGCTGGGTTACAAATATGTGAACATAGGTATTACAAATATATTTATTTAGTAGTGCGTCCATTATAAGGAATTAGTCACAACTCTTGTTTTTGTTTCGTCTTTCGATTAGATGATTGTTGGGCTGAGCTTAATAGAGATTCAAAGGTACGAGTTCCTCATAATAATTTTCTAACATGATACAATTAATTAATTTTATGATGCGAATCAATCAGGGCAATCTACTTCCTCGTGCCTCAACCTTCCCTTCTGGAATCAAGGCACTAGCGGATTATATTCATAGTAAAGGGTTGAAGTTAGGAATATATTCAGATGCCGGGTTAGAATACAATTTATTACATTATATAAAATAAAAAGAAATCAAATTAATATTCTACCGTTTTCGTGTTACAGGACTCAAACATGCAGTACAACAATGCCAGGCTCTTTAGGATTCGAAGAACAAGACGCCAAGACATTTGCTTCATGGGTGAGTTTTATAGGAAATAGATAAGAATTAAAATTATTGTAACATTTTAATTTGATATGCTATTATTATACAGGGAGTTGATTATTTGAAATATGACAATTGCTATAATAACAACATAGATCCAAAGACAAGGTGGAGATTTTTTCTTTCTAAACTATATATCAATTAATTAAATAATTAGTAAAGTTTATTTATGATAAATGAGACAGATATCCTATAATGAGCAAAGCTTTGGTCAATTCTGGAAGACCCATCTTCTTTTCACTATGCGAATGGTAAATATGTTCAGTAAATTATTTGTTTACAATGCTCTTGTGATTTTTAATTCAGTATTATAATTACAAAAATATTTAAATTGTTGATAGGGGGCAGGAGGATCCGGCAACTTGGGCCAAAGGTGTTGGAAATAGTTGGAGAACCACAGGAGACATTAAAGATGAGTGGGCGAGGTAAAGAACGACGTAAATTTAGTGATTAATTAAATCTAGCTAAGAATAAAACAATATAATTATTATTGTGGGTTATCGATAGCATGATTTCGTGTGCTGATGAGAACGACAAATGGGCATCTCATGCCGGCCCTGGAGGATGGAATGGTAAAATATACTAAATACCATTCAAATTTCTATTTTTCTTACTACTTTTTTTTTATCATAATTAATTGTGTTGTTATTTTTATGGTTAGATCCCGATATGTTAGAAGTTGGCAATGGAGGCATGACAATTAATGAGTATCGCTCACACTTCAGCATATGGGCATTGGCAAAGGTTTCTTATGTAGTTTATAATTTTGTTCTGCGACTTTAAGATTATATGTCCAATTTGAAATTTATAATAATGTGTTAAATATATTTAGGCTCCTCTATTGATCGGATGTGATGTCCGTACCATACAAAACGAGACATTAGAACTACTCAGCAACAAGGAAGTTATTGCCGTGAATCAAGGTGCTTAATCATTTTATTTTTAAATTTTACGAAATTAGTCTTATTCTACTTCAATTTAGGTCGTTTTAATAAAAATCGAATGAGTAACCCTAATAGGGTATGTGCATAATCATATTAAAATTATAATATAAGATTGTACTTTTGATTGTTATTAATCAGATAAACTTGGAGTACAAGGAAAGAAGGTTAAGCAATATGGAGATCTAGAGGTAAGTTAAATCACTTTTTTATTATAATATTTGTATACACTCTTTGCATATATACATACTTTTTAAATGACAGGTTTGGGCGGGTCCTCTAAGTGGAAAAAGAGTGGCAATTGTGTTGTGGAATAGAAGTTCTTCCAAGGGAAAAATCACTGCACATTGGTCGGATATTGGACTTAATTCCAATTCAATTGTGACCGCGAGAGATTTATGGGCGGTATGTAATTTCATATTTTCCGAAGAAAAACAAATTCCTCGGTTCCTATATGTTTTAACACATACTTTTTTTACGTCCTTTTGATATTGTTTACAGCATAAAACGTCGAGGAAGGTCAGTGGACAAATTTCGGCAAGTGTAGATTCTCATGACTGCAAAATGTTTGTTCTGACTCCGATAAATCGTATATAAGGGTGTGTTGGGTAAAAAACAATGAAGTGTGCTTGTATTGCATCGAATAGATTATGAATTAAAATAAGGATTGAGTAATGCTAATGGAATAAGAAAATTTCAGTTATTAACTGCACTGCAAATGTCATTTTCATTATTTATAACTGCTAAAAGTTTTAGGTTCCACTCCAAAATAAAATAGCAATAAGACAAAAATAAAATAGCAATAAATTTAGTTAACATTTTGTTGTTTGTGAAATAAAAAAAGAGTTAACAAAATGTAACTTATCATTAATTAATACATACTACAAGAAGTCAACCGATTAGTTCTTTTATTTTTACCAAACTTTAGTAAAATTAAAAGAAATTTATTCTCTTAAATAAAATATTTCCACTAAATCTACATAACATACCATCTTAAGCATGTATAGTTGGTTAAATACAAATACAAAGTAAGCACTCTTCTTTGTCAAATTAGAATGACCCAAAGAAGGAAAGTATTGTTTGAAGGGGAAGGGGGTGAAGTTCTGAAAATAAGGGTAGTTTAAATTTCTAAGAGGAACTAATTAAAATGTAATGAAAATGAGCCCCTAAATTGTTATATAAAAAAGGCCATTGAGGCTGATTTGTAGTATTAGTAAAGTTTTAGATTATATTGTAATTGTTTTAAAAATATTATGTCTTAGTTGTATTAGGGGAGTTGTTTTATTCGGGGACAAATTTAGAAATCTCACATGAATTATTTCTTGAATTTTCGTCACATTAATATTTGCTCTACCATTCTTATCCTGATTACCTTCCTCAATGACATAACCAAATGGTTAATATTGTATTCATGAATGAAACTTCTCATATGAGCCAAGCTATCTTCTCGAATTTACGAAGTTCTAGAAAAAATAAGGCTGAAAACAATGAATATGTGGCTTCAAATAATATTGAGAAAAATGAACATTATAGTTGGTAATCAAGTTGAAGGGTGATAGTCAAAACGCGAGAACTTCGTTTTGTAACTTTTACATTTGTGATGAATATCTTCTCGATATTTAATTTCATTTGTTTGTAATTTTTAAATAATATTTGTCATTGAAGGAATATTTGTTATCTTTAAATTATGTGATGGTATGTATTTTTTATATTTTAAAATAATCTTGTGATTATATGTGTAGTGGGTGAAATATACATTATATTATGTTTTGAGATATTATTTACTGGTAAAATATCATTTTAATTAATAAAATTTAATTTTCGAGTTTTCGAGTTCGAGCTCAAGTAGTTCGAATTGTTATCGAGCCGAGTTCGAGCATAAAATTTCGTATTCGAGTATTTACAATGCAATTCGAGTCGAACTCGAATAGTATGGTACTTGGTTCGGTTCGACTCGACTCGTTTACACCCCTAATCTCACCTACCAATTGGTTAAGGTTAAAAAGATAACTATAAAATTTTGAATAAAAAATGAATAAAGATAAATTTTATTAAATTTTTAATAATTAAATAAACAAATAATAAATTAAATTGAAAAAAATTAAAAAAATTAACTTAAAACCCTTTAAATAGATCTCTTAATATTGTTATTTAAATCAATAAGAAAGTGAAGACGAAGTGAGTCAACTCGGAAGTGAGTTAGTTTCTGTCATGTTAACCGTAATTTATAAGACATGATTTCTTCCCTTAGCTTGACGCAATAGGCTAGGGTTTTGTCTTTGCACTGTTTCATGTGTTCTGTATTATTATGTCTCTCAACTCAACTCTTTAGATTTTGTTTGGGTAAAAGGATAAATAATGGTATAATAATTCGGTTGATTAAGAATATAATTAAATTTAACCATATACTTGGTGATCCCACATTGGTTACATGATATTACTTTCTACACTAAATATTAAAATAGTTATAGAAATCCAGTCACGACCTTACTTGAACAGGATCTGTTCTATAGGCTCGTACATCTGTATCCTTGATTTCAAAGGAGACAGGAATCTATGTCTGGCTGATGAGATAGATATGCCCTCTAGACCAGAGCGTGATTAACGGTGCTGTTGGCCTCACTGGCTTTGGCTTGTGGGTCACATTGTTGTAGAGGATCGTTCTCAGTCAGTGAACTGGCTGGGTTGGTCTAGTGGTTGTCTGACAGGCTCAATTCTTTTTGTTTTTTCTCCTGTCAAAAACACTTGATTCAAGATCCGGGGATTGGTTAGTATTTTGAAGAAGAAAAAGAAATAGGCTTTGAGATCTAGAAAGACAGGTAAGTACGCCTTCTTCTATTTGTGTGAATATTGTTTTATGGAAACAGAATTCCCTTTGAGAAGGAGTTCCTCACATGATGCTTATAAGACATGTTTTTGTTTAGATTAGATTAGTATTAAAATAAATAAATAAATTAGAATTGTATTAATTAATTAAGTGAGTTAAGAAAATATAAACAAAATTCGACACTTAATTGAAAGTTTTAAGTAGCAAAGACAAAAATAAACAATTGGTTAGAATCGTTTGGCAGAAATTCCAATTCCCCTCAAAAAAATGCCCCAATTGAGATCCCAATGCTGTATAAATAATGAAAGAGCACCTAAAACTTCTTGCCCCGTCGATAGTCTCCTTCCGTAAGCCCTGCATTTTTGCAGGGCACATTGGCCGTGGGTGTAATCTTTTTCATATATAGCAAAAAACAGGACACAGAAAGAATATATTCAAATCGACCATCCAATATTTTCTTATCGATTTTCTAAGTAAGATATGGATAATATATCATCATCACCCGATTCACCCGTCAATTTATTCGCATACGATGATGCAAAAAAGAAGACGAGTAATAATAATAAGAAGAAGAAGAGTTTTCTCTTCATGAAAGCAGCCATGTCTTTGCTACGTAGCAAAACAGACGTCGATAAAAAAAATACCATCTCCAAACCACCTCCATCTCCAACTTCGCATAATGTCCTTAACGAGATCTTGGTGTCTGTTCGTCCTCTTCATGTCTCCGATAGACTTTTCCCTGCATCTCCTAATAACCATCATCATCATCATCGTAATCAATCTTCTGAATCGTTTGATTCAATGTCATCTCCATGTTATTCTTCATTTGGAGAAAGCTCGTCAGTTTATGGGTCTTCCAACAGTCTTCAGGATCTTGAAAACCTACATGTTGATCGTCTTCATGAATCCGATGTCGACGAAGGAGGAGAATATCGGTATCGACGTGGTCTTAGAAAGACTCGTGCGTCGTCTCCTTTCGCTTCTGCGATGGATCTTCTTCAGCTTGGAAGCGATGGGGAAAGCGATGGAGAAGATGATTGTCATGTGGAGGAGGATATTGCAGATGATAATGGAGGAGATGAGATGATTGATACAAAAGCGGACGCGTTCATCAACCAATTCTACAGTAAGATGAGAGTTCAGGGATGATGATCATGTCGTCCAAATTCTATCTGTCCTAAATTTGCTATGTATTTTGTATCTTTTTCATCTCTATTTTTACCATAATAATTTCAATCATATTCAATAATACTTAACACCCATTTTCATTCCTCTCCCACATTTTTTAATCTCATACTATTCCAACTTTATAAATGTTAGTAGATAAACAAATAGGAATACAATGAATTTTAAGATAAATGGTGTATAAATCTAAGAGGATAACTTAAGCAATAAAATGTTTTACTTAAAAATCATAGATTTTGTGTTCAATTTTCACTTATAATATTCTCATTAAACAAAGTATCTAGGAGGAGGTAGACTCTTCTTACACTTTTTTATATTACTAATCGTTATTGTAACGCAAAAAATCATCATCTTTTAAAAATAATTTTTGAACTCAATAGTCGTGTCTCATAACTCACATTAATCTTGAGTGATGAGTGAGCCAAGTAATCAAAATTATAGGCTTGATTATAGTACATTTAAAAATCGACAACTTTGATTTTTTTAGAACTAATTAAAACATTTAAAACTCGAGGAATGTTAAAAATAAGAAAGCAAACAGGCCCTTGGCCAGTTGGTGGGCCGATTTGGGCGGGC
Source organism: Impatiens glandulifera (assembly GCF_907164915.1). Classification (NCBI taxonomy): domain Eukaryota; kingdom Viridiplantae; phylum Streptophyta; class Magnoliopsida; order Ericales; family Balsaminaceae; genus Impatiens; species Impatiens glandulifera. The sequence goes on from NC_061866.1 coordinate 995,596, forward strand.
AGATTCGAACAATGGAGCTAATTTGTGTGCGTGATATGAGTGGGCTCGGTTGTGGACGGGTTTGCGGGTCAGGACACATCTGCGTATTGGCTGGGAGGTCGGACGAAAGAAAGGGAAAAAGATCCCCTATCCAATCTTGGGAACATATTTATTTTTTTGTTTTCGGGAAAGTTAGGAACACATAAGATCTTTTGTCACCTTAGATCTATTGTTATAGATTTTGTGCTTCACTCTACACCACATTCACAATATAGGTTGACTTTTCATTCTCTTTTCATTAATTTTGACTTATCCTATAAATTAATCAATTTTTGTGAAGGTGGTGTAAGGTGGAACACCAAATCTGTAACCGCAGATCCGAGCCCATCTTTTATACCAGTTTTTATGTACCAAAGTATTCCATAGTCTCATCCTCTTTGTTGTATTATTCTCTCTCCTTATTTTTGTTTAGGGTTTCAAATGAACGAGAAATGATAAAATGAATTTCACAAGGCAGAAGCTTGAGGCGAACACGGAGTCCCCTGTTTGAAACTTGAAAGCGTCTCTTTATTCCCTTTCTTTTTTCGACTAAATATCCAAAAAAACCGGTCCAACTTAAAATTTTATCAGCCGGTGACGGTTTTTTCAATCGAAAACCAAGTAAGGGACAAAAACTTTTGTCACTCGTTAAAACTAATAGCAAGGCAAGGTTTTTTTTCCTCTTTCGCCCACTTCAAATCACAGCCTGTTAGATTCTAAACCAACATACAAACAAATTTCACTTCCTAAATACATATTCAAATATAATGCTAACTAAGAACATCAAAAATAAATTTTAATATATGAACTGAACTTTTCCAACAAGCTCATATGCCATAATTTTTTAAATAGAAACTTTAATTATTTTCTTTTTACAAAACTACATGTAGAACAAATTCAACATACTTGGAACATGCCAAATCACAACACAAATTAGAAATCAAACATGCACACATAGTTCCTAAGAGAAATTTGAAATTCATTTTATCCTTTCTCGTCCATTTTGTCTACCCAAAACAACTCATTATCATCTCACAATGCATTTAAAACGTAACTACATCATAAGATCAAATGGAAAATAGTTAGATCACAAAAGAACATTTTCTTCATAAACTGTTTTTATGGAAATTCATGATTTTACATGATGAATCAAAGCAAGTAAAGGGTTCACACAACTTACAAATCACTTAGAAAAGATGCTCCAATTGACCCTAAAATATATATTTATTTCATAACATTTTGAATTTTTATTATTATAAATTGGTCATATATTCTTATATTATTTTGATTGGATAAATATTATTTATAAAAATATATAAATAAAAGGTCATGTGATCAATAATTATCCTGTTATCCAATGAGTCTCCCTACCAAAATAATAATAATAAGAGTGATCTACTCATAACCTGTCATGAATACCTTAATAATAAATTATATTTTTCTACAAATACAAAGGATTATATTCTTTTAAATTTTAGTTTAAAAATATAATCTCAGATGTGTTTTTGGATTATAAAATTTATAGCCAGGTGTTTTTATTAGGATGAAAAATAACTATTATATTTGTAAATATATATATCTGATTATGTTAATTTCAAATTAATATAATCTAATATCCAAAATTTTATATGATGAATTTGAGACAAATCCTTAAAATCAAATCAATTTCATCATGTAAGTAAATTACACATTTTATTATTACAAATTCTATTGTATTGAATTTTGAGATAAATATATATTATTTATATAAAAAATAAAATAATATAATAATTAAATTTCAAACACAACCCTAAGAATAAGCCATGTATGAAGATTGAAGAATCCTCTCATGAGTTGTTGATTCCAGCCATCTAAGGGCGAGGATAAGCGGCTGCCGAGAAGACGGTTCCATCACTTGGATTCATATCATGATGATGATGAATCGATGATGATGATGATGATGATGATGATGATGCCACACAATTTGCTCAGTTGAGAACTTCTTCAGCTCCGATTTCATTCAGCGGTACGCATCGCCGAGCATCCATCTTCCTTGCTTCTTCACTTGTTACAATATGCATGCCTGATTGTTGGAATTGATTTGTATTATTTTTCATTTCTTGAGCTGGTCATCTCTTTATTACAGGTATTTATGTTTATTTGCAATGAATTATCTATCTAAATTTTCACATCGTTGTTATCGATCTTGATAATTTCCAGCTATTCTTCTGATTTCTCAGTAGTAGAGCTTCTTTTTTCATCTTCCAATGGATTAGGAGCCAGGATTTCTGCCGGTGTTGATTTCAGTGACGAATAACTCTCTTATTTGACAGAAAAATAGAATGTACTTCAGCTTCATTGATCGGGAAATTGTAGCGGCGTAAACGAAGTTTTTCCAAGCCTGAAGGTAAGTTTTCTATATTTTATGCGCTTGATGTCTTTCTGCGATTGTCAATTATCCTCGGAAACTTGGAAGTGTCTCAATGATAGAGATGAAACTTATTCATTACATGCTTTGATCTAGGCTGTTTAATTTGGTGACATAAGTGCTCTAGGTTAGACTCATTCTAATATACTTTCATCTGATAGAGTTTGCATTCCTTTTTTTTTTTTATTTAGGTTAGAGAATGTCGGATCTAACGAGTGCATTGAAAGAGGCTTCTGAAACTGGAACAGATTTATCACCAGATGATATTGGCTCAATTGAGGAAGTACCTGAGGATACAATTTTGTCAAGTCAAACTTCCATAAACCTTGTGCCATTCATTGGCCAGAGATTTATTTCACAAGATGCTGCTTATGAATTCTATTGTAGCTTTGCAAAACAATGTGGTTTCTCAATCAGGCGTCACCGTACCCGGGGGAAAGATGGTGTTGGCAGAGGAATCACAAGGAGGGATTTCACTTGCCACCGGGGTGGTTATCCACAATTAAAGCCCTCGGAAGATGGAAAACTCCAAAGGAATCGAAAATCTTCACGTTGTGGATGTCAAGCATACATGCGAATTGTGAAGAGAGCTGATTTCGATGTTCCTGAGTGGCGTGTAACAGGTTTCAGTAATGTCCATAACCATGAACTCTTGAAGTCAATTGAGCTTCAGATGCTTCCTGTCTATTGCACTATATCTGCGGATGACAAGAGCCGGATATGTATGTTTTCGAAAGCTGGAATGTCGGTTAGACAAATGCTTAGGTTAATGGAGCTAGAGAAAGGTGTTAAGTTAGGTTGCTTACCTTTCACGGAAATAGATGTGAGGAACCTGCTTCAGTCTTTCAGAGATGTTGACAGGGATACTGATCCAATTGATCTTCTAAAGATGTGCAAGGACAAGAAAGATAAAGAGCCTAATTTCAGATATGAATTCAAGATTGATGCGAACAATAGGTTGGAGCACATTGCATGGTCATATTCTTCTTCTATACGATCTTATGAAGCTTTTGGTGATGCTGTAGTATTTGATACAACTTATCGGTTGGAAGCATATGACATGCTTTTGGGTATTTGGATTGGAGTCGATAACCATGGAGTCCACTGTTTCTTTGGTTGTGTTCTTCTCAAGGACGAAAATATGCAATCATTTTCATGGGCTTTAAAGGTGAGGATCTAGTTGCCTTTAAGGATCGAAATAAAGACACATTCTTCTCTAAATTCTTCTGCATCTTCAGAACCTTATGGCCTGCCAGGGCTTTCCATTTTGCTTCGTGAGCAGTTAAATACCCTCTTATTGCATTAGCATTAATTATTTCCAGTGGAAAATTGACCTTGTTTGATGAAAGGTTATTTGAATTTACCTTATCCCATCATCAATCAAATCATTAACTAACTACTAAAACACTCTTACTTTATTTTATAATAATTTAAAGTATTCAATACAAAGGATATTTTAGTGATATTACCCAAATAATCCACTTTCTCACCAAACATTGTTTCTTTCCCCAAGAAATCAGATTATTTAAAAAAAACTACATCAATCAAACTCTTGGATTTAGCTGTTTTCTGTTGGAATCAATCATCTTTATTGTCTGTTGTCTATCTATTATTTAGGGATCGATTCTACAAGACTATTTAGCAGAACACATCTGATTTTAATTTTATTTTTGGCTATATTTACTCTTAGTACAACATGAAAACTTCTTTATTGCCTCTTTTCATTCTCTTTCAAGGATTTTAATCTTTAAACAAACCTGTAACTGTAAGTTATTCTGACTTTAACATGAGGATCTACAAGGAATGGTTCTATTTTAAGATTTCAACATGCGTTGAGGTTTATTCCATTCAATGTAGTCTAACATGAATGACTTAAGATTTCTGTTCCACTTATTTTTGTTAGTTATGTCACATACTCTTCTCCATCAATGGAAAGGCTCCTGAAATATAACCAGCCAGCTTTTTTGACTGTGAGTCTCACTTTTTAGATTCTCTTATTTTGTAGACATTCTTGACCTTCATGAGTGGGAAGGCTCCTGAAACTATTCTTACTGATCAGAATGTGTGGCTTAAAGAAGCAATTGCACTAGAAATGCCAAGAACCAGACATGCCTTTTGCATTTGGCATATCATTTCAAAATTTTCAGATTGGTTTTCTGTGCTTCTTGGTCCACAATATGATAAATGGAAAGCTGAGTTCCATAGGCTTTACAATTTACATTCAGTGGATGATTTTGAAGTAGGATGGAGAGAAAAGGTTGATTTTTATGGGTTGCATGGGAATAAGCACATTGTTAGCTTATATGCATTAAGAACATTTTGGGCGGTGCCTTTTCTCAGAGGTTATTTCTTTGCTGGGATGACAAGCTGTTTCCACTCGGAGTCAATAAATGCTTATATCCAACGGTTTCTAAGTGCACAATCAGTCCTCGACAATTTTATAGAGCAGGTATTTTTCTTTTTCCTTTTTATGGGACCAAAGTCTTTTCCCTCACCACATCCCACCGCCTTGACCCTCACTTCAATCAAAGTGCTTTAAGTTGGAATAAAACTTGAGACCTTAACTTCTTACGTTCAAGACTCTTACTACTTGAGCTACCTTGGGTGGGTGTGATATTCCTTAGCTTTGCATTACTTTTCGAAAGATAATGAATGTTACATGCTCTTCTTCAGGTGGCTGCAGTTGTGGATGCCAAAGAAGGAGGTGGAAAGCAAAAGATGCAACGTAAAGTCCATAAGATCTCACTTAAGACTGGCTCGCCCATTGAGTCACATGCGGCCACAATCATGACACCATTTGCATTCTCCAAGCTGCAAGAAGAACTTGTTCTGGCACCACAATACGCATCGTTAATTGTAGACGAAAGTTACTTTATTGTCAGACATCACACACAAATGGACGGCGGTTGTAAAGTGATCTGGGTCCCACGAGACGAGTTCATTAGCTGTAGTTGCCATCAATTTGAGTTTGCAGGCATTGTGTGTAGGCATGTCCTTAGGGTTTTGTCAACAAACAATTGCTTCAGTATCCCCGACAAATATATACCCAACCGGTGGCGAGATGCTTGTATGGTGCTGACTAAACCAGTACATTTTCCTACTTCTGGAGAGCATCCGAAAGTTCAGTTATTGCAGTCTATGGTTTCAACCCTAATTACTGAATCAACCGAGACTGAGGAGCGTCTTGATGCTGCCTGTAATCAGATTGCATTGTTGTTATCTAGCATCAAGGAATTTCCTCGATCATCTCAAGGTGGTAATGATATTGCCTATAACAGCCCATCGAATTCATTAGTTCTTCCTCATGATGTTGAAGATTCTGATGGTATCGTCCAAAGCTTCAGCAGAGGGAATCCTCATGATTCATTAACTTCAGGAAAGCTGAAAGAAAGAAGATCAAGAGAGGGAATAGATATATACAGGAAAAAGAAGCGATGTTTCCTTTCTTTCGGACAGTTTGGAAATGAAGAAACAGATTTTCCAATTATGGGAGGCGATGACTTGGATGGAGATGGACTCGGGTTCTTTAGGTGATGTAAAACAATAGAATGTGTCCGAGGAAGTGTACTAATCCTTTATATATATATAAGGTTTCCTTTTTCCAATGCAGTTATCAAAAGTTTACTTATACTGCCTATTCTCAGAAATTATGTTCATGACTTGAAAACATAAGATTGCGTTGTATAGAAAGTCTTGTCATTTCAGTATAACTCAGCAGGAACTTACATCTATCACTCACCAGTCACCATCTTTCATGGCTTCAGTTTTCTATTAGTGCATTCAACTTATACAATCATTGCTTTGTTCATGCATGTTGGAATTTTTATTTTATTTTTTGTTTCGACCAAGGTTTTCTCCGTGGAGAAAGCTAGCACAACATCCCACCGACCCTCAATTTCAATGAAGGTGATTTCAGTTGGAATTGAACACGAGATCTCAACCTCTTGAGTTGAAGACTCTTATCACTTGAGCTTCCCTAGATGAGTTAGGAAGGTATTGATGCTTCCTAGTCCCTTTTTCTGCCTCATGACTATTAATTTATTTGGTTTTCCAGACAATATGTTTATGTACTTTTGCAAGGTGTAGGAAAGGGGGTTAGTAAATATATAACAATGTGACTTGTTTCCTTCTTGTTCATGTGATTTTAATCTTGATACTCTTGCCAAGAGTGTATGCTTTCAATTTTCTGACGGAAAGAAGCAGGCATCATTAAATTAGTGTTGTCTAGATGTATTGACTTTTCTGAAGGTTTCTTAGAGCTTGTTTGATGTAGGAATTTTGTTCATGTCTGGCTATTTGGATTAATAACCCTTCATCAAACAAGGCCTTAATCTGGTTATCTCATGGCTGGCTACCTTCTCCAAGTCATATTAGATTCGTAGCCTGTAATTGCACCAAATGCAACAATGATAAACATGTTATAATTATGCATATGCATAATTTCCATTGATATAAACAAACTACATTAGGTTGGTCGAGTGCAGTGTTCTTTTCTTCTTCAAGATTCTTGGATGTTTGATTGAATTAAGGATCTTTGTACTTTGTAGTGTGTTTGAATTAGTTAATATATGTATGGTTGTTTTCATCCATTGATGTTCTCCAGAAAGGTGACAAATTATCATCTCAAGAATTGTGATGTAGCAAATCAGATTCATCGAACATGTGGACCTTACAATCCCGCGACCAGGTAACGTATCATTTCAGTTCTTATTAACATTTACTCCCATAATATTTTAGATTAAGTCAGAAAACAGCACTGTTATGGCAATAAAACTGGACTTATATACTAATGTTATGGAATTATACAGGGGGTTTTAGAAAACATAAAGTAGAATATTCTTAAAACAATTGAAAAGGGAACCTAGATGTTTGTCTCATCTGCTACTGCTAGAGTGACTTTGCTAAGTCTACTAGGCAAAGGTGTAACAGAAACCTGTTTTCCTCCTCTCCTCTTCCTCCTTCCCGAACCCGAAAGAGCTCTCTGTGCAAGAACTCTTCCCATGTAAGAGTCGATAGTTTTGGTTTCTTGTGAAGATGACGATGGTCTTTGGACAGAAGAACAATCATCCTGGAAACTGCCATGGTTGTTTTCGGAGTTTGCTTTATCTGTAGTAGCCATTTGGTGTTTTGATTTAATTACAGTTGGAAGTGTTGCAAGTTTTGGGATATATTTTTACTGTGACTTGAACTAACTATATATATATAATGATTGATTGGTAGTGGGGGTGGGGAAAAGTAAAGGAAGGGGGAAGGGGAGTTTGGAAGCAAAGATAGATATTCAGAGGCCGAAAGTTTATTATTCTTTGGTGAGTTGCTTTACCAACTGAGGATTCTCTATTTAAATAAATAGCTGATGATGATGGATTCTTACTGTTGCTATCGATTTGCAGGCCCATATTTTGAGTTTTTCTCAAGCGATTGTTTATATCATCCATCCCCTTTTAATCGAGGTTTATCAATTTCACTTACAGGTATTTCCTCATTTTTAACCTTGGTTATGCCTAAATTATCCCAATTCTTCTTAGATCTTTCTTTTATGCTAAAAGCAGATAGATAGTATATACCTTTTTAACAAATATCTTTGGAATTTTAGTACTCATTTTTTCAGATATTTTAGTTTTTGTACAGTCTTTGAAAAACTCCAAATTGAGCCTAAAATATCACATTTTTGAGTTAGCCAACAAAGCCTAAGCTCAAAAAGTTGATATTTTTAATCTTAACCCCACTCTTATTATTAATATAAATATTTATTGTGATTGTTATTTTCATAGTAAACTTATTTATAAGCTTTTATTTTGTCACTTAAATTTTTTTTATGTTTTTGATATAAAATTGTTTTCTGAGTTAAGATCTAGAATATAATGATTTTTTTTACTTATAGGCATTACCAAATTATTTGGACTTTTAGGTTTAACTTTTCAATTTTTATATACTTAAATTTATGATAATAATTATATTATATTTTATATAAAGATAATAGTTTAAATGTATAATTATAAATAATTAAATTTAGAATGAATGTTGTAATAAATCATAATATTAATAAAAAAAGTTCAAATATAAAAAATAAATAAGGTTAACTACTCTAAACTAAACTAAATTAGTTTGAAAAAAAAAGAAGAAAATAGATTAATTTAATTTTAAAAAGAATCTAATTAGTTTGGAGAGTGTAGAAATTTTGTTTGGCATGAGTTAATCAACAAAGTTATATTTTAGATTTTTATATTTCTAACCATTTTATTATTATTAACCCCACCGAATCGGGTTAACAGTCACATGATTCTCATTGAAAGCGCATTCTTATTACTATAATCTCTGTTTCTCAAAATAACACAAATATAAGAAAATAATTAAAATTAATAAATATAAAAACTAATACATATATAATGAAGCACACATTATAATATAACAATCAAAACGAAATTAAAGAGTAAAAAATCAAATAAGAGTAGTTGTTTGATGAATAGGTTATTTGGATAAATTTCAACTTTTTTTTTCAAATAACCCTATATATTTGATGAAATTAGTAAAAAGTTAAGTTATTTTAATTTTATTCCTATTATACCCCTTATCTCATCTCTCCCACTCTCTTTCTCATCAAGGGTTATTTTAATATTATAATCCTTATTTTTTATTAATATAAAATAAAATATTTAAATAAGGGTAATTTAGATATTTTAATTAATAAAAGGATTGATTTAATTTATGATGATAAACCCAAAATCAATCGAGCTCTTAGTTTCATCCCTCAAACTGATGCTTGTTTTGGAAACGGGGTAACCCACTTGACCTGGTTACGGATCCAAATTGGATTTGATGGGTGCTTGGGCTGCTGGGACCAGCTCCAGTTCATCCTCTCTCTCAGTTTTCTTTTATAGTTAGGGTTTGTTTGATTTTAAGTTATTTCAAATATTTTTTTATTAGTTTTTAACTGATCTGATATCTTATTTTAAAATAGTTATAATTTATTATGTTTTAATTATCAAAATAAATTTTGTTATTTAATATATGAATATTATTTTATTCATAATTTAAATATTATAATGTTATTTTTAATTTATGTGTTGATAGTTTATTACCTTAATTTTATTTAAATATTATAATGTTGTTGTCATTTGTTAATTGTTTGAATTTTTTATAAAATGAAATTAAGATTTGAATACTAAATAATAAATTTAAAGTATTTAATGATTTAAATATAAAATGTTGAATTAACAAATAAAAATATTTAAATTTGATTGATTTAATATTTTGAATTGATTTAATAATATTTAAAATTAATATTTGAAAAAATAAATTAAAATTATTATATTTTTATATATTAATTAATAAATTTAATAGAATATTGAATTATATAATTTAATATATTAAATATAAAAATGAAAGACTGATATATATGCATTTTGATATATTATTAAAAAAAATTAGGTTCGATACTTGGTACTTGGTTAAGTGTGAAAAATGACATTTCGGTGCTATGATTCACATGCGTGTTTAAAAAGATAGTCTCTACTATAAAACAAATTTGGTCAAATTCATACTGAGTTACACAAATTTTATTTAATTTAATTGATTTAAAGGAGACGTCCTCTTTTCAGTGAAGAGGATCAAGGGTCGTTTGAATCGATTGTCGTCTGCTTGTGTGGGAGATATGGTTATGGCGACGGTGAAAAAGGGAAACCTGATTTGAGAAAGAAGGTCATGCCTGCTGTCATTGTTAGACAACGAAAGCCCTGGCGCCGAAAGAATGGAGTGTTCATGTATTTTGAAGGTGTATTTTGAAGGTGATTTAGTAGATTCTGATTTTATTTTGTGTTATAACTTGTTACTTGTTTAACCAATTTTTTGTTATTCTTTACTAGAACAGTTAGACTGAAGAACCCACTCTTTTCACGATCTGATTGATACAATCCCTTATTTGATTACAACTAGGGAAAATCAAACAATTTGAAAAGCATGCCCATTTCCACAAGTAAACAACTTAACCAAACAAATCTCATCATAATCAGATATCTGTTTTGACAATCAAAGTGCCATTTAGTTAGTGTACAATTTGACTTTTTGATTGATTGTCATGTCTCACTTCATCATCACAATGCATTTAACCCCCTTCTTCACTGCAATTCACTTTTGTATGACAAACTCTCAATGTTGAGGATTTAGAAATAGTTTTTCTTTAGTATTGGTTTTCAAGGGTATTTGGGTATTGTATATACCCACTAAGATATTAAAGAAAGAGTATTATGGATAATGAATAGAGTTTATGGTGTGATGAATGATGTATTTAGAAACACTATACTCACTTATTTGCGTTCAAAGTCATACCTACTTCTTGGTCTTCTCCATTTTGAACAATCACAACACAATTTTTTTATATATGAAATTTGTTGATTGTAATATGTAAATATCTTGGTTGATAAATATGTTGTTACTATACAGATAATGCTGGTGTGATAGTGAATCCTAAGGGAGAAATGAAAGGTAAAAAATGTCTCAAAATGTGTTAAATTACTATATCATCTTTAGGCCTCATTCATTCACTCACCATTATTTGTTTGATGGTAAAAAAACCAGGTTCTGCCATTACTGGTCCAATTGGGAAGGAATGTGCTGATATATGGCCCAGAATTGCAAGTGCTGCCAATGATATTGTGTGATAAAGTCGGTGGACTCTTTTACTTTTAAAAAATTTGTCAATTTTGTTTTTTTATTCACAATTGAGATTAGAATCATATACCCTTTCAATTCTTGTGATACACATAACATATTTATGAATGTTGATGTATGTGAGTGCTTTCAATTTTGGGTCATACCAAACATGCTATTCAAATATGTAAAACATCTAGTCAAGAAAATAGGGAATAAATAAAGCAGATAGTTAAAGGGTTTATATCTAATACCAAGTACCAAACATATATAATGTCAACAATTCTTATAGGACAAAGCAAAAGCCGCAAGGAGTTTTTGTGTTCTTATCAAGGCTCATAGTTAGCCTCTTAATTTCTCCATAGTTAGCCTCTTATTGACATGATTCCATTAAGATTATAGTTGTTGAAGCATGACTCTGTCGGATTGACATGAAATAAAGAAAAATCTGTATCTTTTATAGAGGATATTTTAGCTATCACTTTAAGAGATTGTGCATGTTTTATGATGAAAAATGCTTATAAATTTGTACTCATAAAATGAAATCAGACAACGATTTGTCAATTATCATCTGATTTCGGTTTTCATATTCATAAAAGTATTTCAAAACAGGTATTTTTCAGTCTGCGGTCTTAATAACATAATGGGTTTAGCAAAAAAAATAATAAACATTTGGATAAAAACTGACTGTAAAACTCCATAAATAAACTGTAATTTTCACTCAACAATATGACTGTAAAAACTCCATAAATAAACTGTAATTGACATAGTGTTTCTTAAAGATGATGCAAAAGAGAGACATAAAGACAGTAATAGTTTGCAAACTTAAACAGATTCTGGTTCAACCCAACAAACATATTTCACTATTCTTCGTCACTATCATTCCCGAAAACTGAAGCTATTGGAATCTTTGCCTTCTTCTTTGTCGAGCTACTGTTTGAAATCTGACCAACATAAGAAACTACCTAATTAGAAAACAACAATGACAAGAGTCCCAACAGAAGTAACAAGGAAAAACAATTGCCTCCCTTTTTGGCTTAGCTAGTTTTGCAGATTCTTGAACCTTGGCAGTAGAAACAAACAACCAGTTAATAAAAGTTGCACGAAATTCTCAAGACCTTCCAAGCTTGATGATACCAATTCCCCTCAAAAGACACACATATAAAAAAAAATATGTGCTGCCTTCTGCTAATAAATGTTGGTTTTGTAAAAAAAAAAGAAGCAAGTATCAAGCTCCAATTATCCGGGTATGCACACATACAAACTGCAAAAAGCATACCTCTCGTTTCTTAGCAAGCTCCTCTGTCTCCTCTAACTCCACGTCAAGTTTCTTCCTTTGGATATTTTCTTCAGCAGTATAAAAATCATCCTCTTCCTGTTTTCCAACTCCCAATTTTGCATCCCGAATATCAGACCTTATTGGCTCAATTATTCCTTAATATAAACCGAAAAAATAATTTACTATCCAATTATTTGATAGAGAAAACATAACAGATGCACAAACAATGAAGCTCCTAAAGAAATGTTCAATTCTCGTGTCTATGTTGAGAGCCCAGTTCACCCATAAAACCTTGCTATAACATATTATAATCAATCTACTTCAATAGGAGAATTGATGTTTATTTACCTTGTTCATCCTTCCCAAAACCTTTTCCTTTCCAACCCATCTTTTGGAGAAGCCTAAATCCAATATTAGAAGATGACAATTGTGTATTCAATGAAGCTTTTTCTACATTATCAAGATCAACATTTTCAGTAGGCCTGTGATTAATTGGCAGATAAAACACAAGAGTATGAATATCTGAAGTATATGTAAGACAATCAAATTTACTTTTGTAGAAATCCAACAACCAGCAACCTAAGAAACATCTCGATACTTACATCCATCTTTTCCGGCAGTGTATCTCCCGGACTCGTTCCTTGTCTGCTGTTATAGCATCTTTGGTGATTCATTTTATCCTGTATACATAAGACGGAAACCCTTAGAACTAAAGAAGAAACGAAAAAACCCAATTAATCACAGAGAGAAAAGATCCAACTTTAGGGATTCGAATTTCTAATCTCATATAATACCAACCATTTCCTTCAAACCCAGTTGACCTATCTAGCAAAGTCTGCATATTTGATGAAAGACCCAATCTCAAAGATTTAATAATTTGAAAGAACAAGATCTAGCTAGAGAATACATACAAGACTTTGGAAGTGTGGTGTCGAGGTCGGAGCAAACATTACATTCGACGGTGACAGGGGCAAGTGGAGCCTCCGATGATAAGGCATTCTTGTCTTGAGTCGTCGTCATGTATGTGTGTTAATCTGATATCTAGAGATGAATGCATCGCGATCGCGTCCTCCATTGGAGATTGTTCTTTCGTAGTTTATTGTAGATCGATTCGAAACTCTAGCCGTTTTCATATATTTTACAAATGTCTGAATCTCAATATATACTCAGATATACCAAATGCGAGAAATACCAAAGGCGAGAAATATCAAAGACGAGAAATATCAAATGCGAGAAATACATTTCTCATAATTGAGCACCAAATGCGAGAAATACCAAATGCGAGAAATACATTTCTCGTAATTGAGCAATAAAACAGGCACGCGAGGAGTATTACAAACTTTTTACAGGGCAAAAAGACCTTTTTTGCCAACTTTATCAACTGCGGGCCTTTTTTGGAATTAGACCTCTTATGAGGGCCATTTCATCAAATTTCCACATATTTAAACAAACAAACAAACTAATCCACAGTTTTAAATTAAAGTAAAAGCTGAATCAATCTTGCTGAACTAGAATAGTCTGTTACATAGGCCAAAATCAGAGTCAATTAAGAATTCATCCAAAAAATCTTATCCAAAATAATGCCAAATAGCCTGATTATAAATAAAACAAAATTCATATACAGTCATATATAACTGTTATTATTGGATAACGGCTCCACCTGAACTAGAAAATTCAGTTATAATTTGTGCTTAAACATACTGTTATTCATGAAGATAATCAAATCTTAAACCTAATGAGCTATCATTGATTCAAGTAATTAACCATAATATACATCAAGAAACTCATCGTAGAGAAACGAGAGGCGATTGAAAAACTCAACATAACAATCAAACTTATTGTCGACATTCCTATCAATAAGAAAAAATACTGAACATTCAATTATTAACACAAATTACGACTACATCAATGCTAACATGAAGAACACTTGTATGCAAAATTAAGGACAATAACGCTGGAATCAGCAAATGAATCAAGAAAAAACTGATAATCAAACTTGTATTAAGAGTTAATAGTTACAAAGATTTTAGAAAACTCACACTCGATTAGAGGATTATTTAACAAATTTTTAAGTGACGCTCACAAGAACAAGAGCACCGAGCGAGCGAGCTTCAGGTGAAGCTTTCTCTCTAGCTCGAGCTTGAAGACAACAACCGCGATTCCCTCAATTAGGCTATATTCTTTAGCTTTGTTTTTAATATGTCACTTTTTCTAACTCTTAACCCCAAGTTTAATAACAAACTCAAAACAATTCTTAATTCTTTCTCTAATATTCTAAAAACAAAATTAGTCCTCTAAAGTTTATCTTGTTGTAAATAATATTTTTATTTTTTCTATTACTTATCTCTCTTTCCAATAAAATCAACTAACAAATTAAAAACAATTTTCACAATAAATATTGTAACTCAAAAATTAAGAACAATCTCTTAAATATCATAATAATATTTTTGAATAAAAAATAATGTGATGTAATAATAAAATTACTCGCAATCTAGTATAAGAATAACAAAATAATGAAAGACAAAAAAAAATATGATGAATCGTTATCCATGGTGTTTCATAATATTTGACTACCAAAAAGTGTTCCTACCCACAATCATCAATTAAAAAATATATAAATAAATTAATTGCGAGATAAATTATTTGAAACAAATATAGTATATTACGTAAAATAAAATAAATCAAACATTTTTTCGAGCCTTTACCACAAATCTTCTCATAAATTTGTCAAAAATTTCAAACCACGGATTGTTTTCTCTTTGTGGGTGGACGTCATCGACCTCGTATCTTTATTAGAGAGTGTATTGTTTTTGTACCGGATGTAAGGACTTCTTTCAACTTTTTATCATTTTGAGGTATTAGCGACAAATTATAATTGTTTTCAGCCATTGAATGCTCAAGAGTAATAGCAATTTGTCCTTCACGTCTTTCAAAACTTTAACCAATAGAGAACAACATTCGTCAGATTTTTCTCCAAGTTGTTGAACCTCATTCATCAACGAAGTGAGAGTTTTGTGTTGATGTTTCCCTCAACAAAACTATGATCATCATAATTGTTAATGATGCTTTAATACCCACGGTTCACATTTTTCCGACATCGATCAATAATATAATTTTGAGGAACCTCAATCACCCCATTCATCATCAACAAAAATATCATATGTTTACATAAAATACCCCGAAACTCAAATATTCGACAAAGACAACTAACTTGACAATCTAACATAGTATAACACACTACAAAACAAACTTTTCGTAGTAGTTCTTTATTTGTTGTCAAAATAGTCTCTACTACTTCAAATATCATAATTGTACCTTCTTCCTTCTCTAATGAGGCATTACAAAACATCAAACTTCTTAATTAATTTTGGAACACTTTAAATATTTTATTAGTGTGCGCATTTTCAAATTGTCTCTCAATATGATAGCCAGTTATTACGGGGACCATAAAATTGAAAGAAGCAAAATATTAAACTTTTTCATTTTCAATCTTCCTCTTTAAAGCATTGTCACATTTCTCAAAAAATTGTTTCAGTAAAATTTAGAATGCACATACTCATAAAAAAAAGACTTTCACTTAAACTTCTCTGAGATGTAGACATACTTGCCCAAAATTTATCTTTGACATATATAGACATTCATTTATTATTTTCTTCATTTAAAGACTTCAACCAGACATTATTCTCTAAGTTAAACTTTTCAATCACACTCTGTCGGTTCTCATCACACATATCAACCGTAAGTGAGTTATATACAATGTTCTTCATTTGTTTCTTTATCATTTTATACTACGCAAGACCACTTAATTTAGTTGAATTTTTTTCATTAAATGCCAAAGATATAAACGGTGATGAAAATTTGAAAATACCTCTACAATTGCAATTGTCATTGAATGACATTGGTCTATGACTATTGCGTTTGGAGCACGTCCAAACATACATATCAACAAAATTTTGATCAACCCTATGAATGATTATGTATCTCCACTAAATAATAGTCCACATCCAAGTAACATAGATTGACTATGATGATTCACTCCAACAAATGGAGCAAAAAAACATGTCATAACTATTAGTCAAATAAGTTGTATCAAAATTAATGGCATCAGAAAAATAATTATATGCAGATCTTGATCTTGCATCTGCCAAAAAAATATTTATAATCTGAGATTCACCATTTAAATCAAGCGCGTAGAAAAAATTTGAATTCTTACTTTGCATGCGACAAAAATAAGCACTCAAAACTTCAACATCTCCATTCCTTAATCTCAACCTTCTAACATGTGATTGAAAACTTTTACTTAATGTTATTTCAGCTTCATCATTTATTTCCAATCTTCTCTTTGTAGCTAAATCCAATACTTTATTAGATATAAAATATCATAATTTTCCTAGGCTCAATCTATGGTTATGTTCAATGTGTGCATCGTTTATTACAATATTTGTATTATCTTGAATAACTACATTAATCATAGCTTTACAAATTGTCTTAATCGAAGATTTAGGATTTAATAAATTTCTTGACCTAAATACTTTGCTATGACTTTTAACGCATCCAATAGAAAAATATTTTTATTTCCATCGACTCCATTTTTATCACTTAATTTAGAAATACCGAAACTCATATTCTCCGAATAAGATTTATAAAAATCACGCACTTCATCTTCGGTTTCAAGAGGATTTACCTCTTTTAAACTTATCGACCCTTTTAAACTTGGCGATGAGTCTTGATGTGTGTTGTTATATGAATCACCTTATTTGTATCAATTTTTTTTCTTTTTCATAATAGCTTATTTACCTAAATTTATTTAAAATATACATGCAATTATTAACCATATTATTGACCCAAAAAATATCACACTACTAATATGTTGATAATAATCTGCATAAAAAATATTAATAAGTTAAAATAAAAAAAAATAAAAAAAAAGAGGACAAAAGAATAGATAAGAAATATTTGATAAATAAAATAATTGAAGTCATAAAAATATAAAAACATCTCAGAGGAGAAATATTAATTAGTTGGAGTGAAAAGAAATTAATTAATAAATATAATCATTATTTTTTTTTTGAATTATTTTTATTGAAAGGTTAAATTAGAGATAATAAATATGAAAAAAAGAGGATTTGAGAAAAAAAAAATCATTTGTTAATAAGATGAGAAATTAATTAATTAGAGAGACGTGAGAAAAATTAAAATATTAATTAGTTGTGAAGTGAGAGAAATTAATTAATAAAAGAGATAAAATTTGGAGTGATTAAAATCTTTATTAAGATATGACATCCTAATACCCTCCCTCTAAGAACATGATTAAAATATGTATATAGAGCAATGGATAATTGTATCTATTTCTTCTTTACAATAAATAGTACTAAACTGATCAAGAACATGTATACTACAACTTTCAGTACAACAGGTAGTTGTTTATTAGTGAAACCAATTATCAATTATCAATCTGAAACTCATAAGAACTAAAGTGTCAAAATGCATCTAAATTACTTAAATAAATCATGAAAAGCCTCATCTATATATTTCTCCTCAATATAAAACCAGATTCTGTAGCAGGTAAGGAGAAAAATATAATTATATTTCCAACTATACACGTTAGAGAAAATGTTCTATACCTCATAACTTGACAACAGGCATGTTGTACGAGAAATACAACCCAACTTCCCCGAGTTCATGAGTTAGAACTTGACTACAATTACTGAAAAGTTTCTTCCACTCTTCACCCACTGAAAGCTTTCACGATCAAATCAGAATATTAGAATCAAATGAGGGATCACAGGTGCTAAAAACAAATAGTAATATAGAGTGTATGTGATCCTAATTATAGTATTTCAGCCAAGTATAATTGAGAACTCAGAGTGATGAAGATCAAAAACCTAGAGACTAACCCACCAATCCATTTTGGGATTGAGATTCAAAATTCAAATCAAAGCATATTTGAAAACCATTAATGTGTAAAACTCGCATCAAATCTAATCTGAGCTGCATAACTCTAGTTTTACTAAAATTTCTATTGTATTAATTTTTTAAATTTTAGTTATTTTTTTTTGAACTATTTAGTAAATTAATGTGTAACGATAGACAAGATTCTTGTTTGATGTGTATTATGACTATTTGATCATCTCTTGTTTTCTAGACTATTAATTATTTTTATTTATTTTTATTTGTAATGATACAACTCGCGGTTGGGTTGGGAATTTTCAGCCCGCCGGGATGAGGGGGCGGCCCGTCGTCTACTCGTCAAACGATGGGTTTTGGTGGGTATGCCCGCGCCCACCATGGGTTGGCCCGTCTGACCGTTCTACTCACTGAGGGTAACCTTCTTGGTGATATTAACAACTGTCACCGAGAACAACCATCTGTTCTCAAAAATATTAATATCATCGAGAACAAGGGATGGTAATGGGGCGGTTCGGGGCGGGGAATGCAATTACCATTCCAGTCCCGTTTTAATTTCGGGGATTTTTTTAATACCATCCTCACCCCGTTCGGTTTTTTTTCGGTTTCGGAGAATCTCGCGGGGCACCGTTAATAATTTTTATTTAAAAATAAATAAATAAATATTATACAATAAAATTATATAAACCAATTTTTTAATATAATATATATTATAATATATTAAAAATTTATATTATTATAAAAAATAATTTTAATACTCTTATAAAATATAGTAAATAAATAAATATATTGATGATTTAATATATTTAATTATGTTTATGGTATTCGGGGCAGAATCGGGGTGAAAACGGGGTGAAATCGGGGCGGGGGACACAAATACGATTCCCGCCCCATCCTCATTCGATTTCGGGGAAAAACCGTCCCAAATGGGGCAATTCAGTTTGATTTTCACGGGGCGGTTTCAAATTGTCATCCCTATCGAGAACATTCTTTCACTCTCGACGACAATTCTCGTTAATTGTGTTTTTTACTAGTGATATAAGAATTCATTACCCTAATTTTTTTTTTTGTTTCAAATCTACTCTACCAAATCATAAACCACCACGATACCAGTTTAATAAAACGATGCAGTTTTGAATAATAAAAAAAATAATAGTGTGATCCTCCAAATAAACCCTTCTAAAATAATCTCTGCCACTCTTCGTCAATCAATTCGTATGTTGTTCACCTATCTCCATCGTTTTGATTCACCCGATGTTCTCCGTTGCAACGGATCTTTCCTGTTTCTCTAAGTCCTTCAAGGTTTTATCGTTGCAACCAAAAGTTCTTCAAGGCTTCTTTATTTCACTATTCTTCTCTTTTGGAGGAATCAGAGGCGTGAAACAGTTTTCACGCTCGTCACACCACTAGAAAGTTTTTTTAAGGTTTTATCGTTTTTCTTCCTTTTAGGTAATTCATATTTGCATTAATGAGTTTTAATCATATTGTTGATTTGAAGAATTCGTTGGATTGAGCTTCGTTGAAGTTTATCTCCATTATGTTATCCTTACAAATTTAAAATAAATACCAAGTTTTCTTTATAAACCAAATTCATACATCACATGTTTAGAAAGACAAAACAAGATCATTGAATCTCCGTTAAAATGGTTTGGGTAGTTTAGTAGTACCTAAATCTTTCAAGTAAGGTAATGTTCATTAGCTAGCCCATTTTGTTGAGGAATTCATTTACATAAAGTGTCTAACATATGTTAGAAAATCTATTATTTGTGATTTGATCTTTGTAATGTTGCTTAATTCTTTGAACTCCCAAGACTCACCCTGTTTTGTCTTTCTTTATGTTGACAAGAAATCCAGCGAATTCTTTTTCTTTTTTTATTCTTTTTGGCATCATTGTTTGGTTTCTCTTTTATTTATTCAAGGATTCTAATTACTAGATGTGATCTCTTGACCTCTACTGCAATTGAATTATAAGTATGGTCGTTATTATTTTGGAGGCAGTTAATTAATTTTTAAACTTTATTTATAGATACTCAATAATAATTTAAGTATTTTAACAATTTGTTAGTATAATTAGTTTTTTTACTAGTATAATAGCCTTAATAGGTTATTTATAAATATTTTATTTTTTATTCAATTAAAATATTTTTGATTCAATTAGTTGATATCTTATAAATTATAAGAGATAGTTTATGTTAGATACTATAATGTAACATATGTGCTTATGCGGAAATAATGAAGGATCTAGATAGAGATTTTTGTCATGTCATAATTGTCAGGTATGTTTCCTTGTAAATTTGCAATTCCTTATATTTGGAATTACTTGGACAGGATTTTCAAACATGTTGTATCAACCAAAATTTTGCTATAGAACTAAAAATATTATACCTAATTTGTTATGGCGTGTGAATGAATAAATTGTGAATGAATAAAATGTGGAGATCAAGAAATTAAAAGTTAGCACTTGGCTTGGGACGCATACATCGAGAATAGACAGAAAATCTAAATGGATTTGAATTCCCCGCTAAAAACTTAAATCAAGACAATGTGAATATGTGATAACTGTTGTACTGTTAATTCAAAAAATTTAATTAGATGTATTGTGACTTATTAATGGATAGTAATCATAGTATTAGATCAATGTTTTTGTTGAAGACAATAACATTTACATGCATCCTTCTTTGTACTTTGTGATAATATAAATATAAATATAAATATGTCTAGAATAAAAATTAATAATTTTGGTTAATTGCTAAATTTAGATTTTTTTATTTATTATTATATGTATAAATACATTTGTAAATTTTAAAATATATTAATATTATATTTATTTTAAAAATTCACACAAAATAAAATATAAAAATGTTATTAATGCTACACCAAATGAATTATTCAAATTCTTTTATAAAATTTTAAAATAACATATTTTACTTATTATATATCTTATATAAATTTAGTTCATGATTATTACTTATTTATTTATTATATATTTACAAACTATATAACTATTATTCTATAGTTTTATGTATATCCTCCTGAAATGCAGGACGCCAGCAACAAGACCCCAAAATAATATCTCAAACAGTACAAATATAAGGGTACCCCACTTTTCTGAATGAAGCATAACCTGCAACAACTTCTCTGTCCCATCAACCTGCATTAACTAGATTCATGTATAAACTTGACCAACCCAATCAAAACCAATCAAAAAAAAGTATTAGCTAATAGACTGAATTTGGTTTTGGAATGATGCATAACATGTGAGATTCAATCTCGTATTCTCACGTCATTCTCGACACCATTCATTAAACCAAATTTTCACTCTATCATTAAACCAAATTCTCACCCTCTATCATTACTGGAATGATGCATAACATGTGAGATTCAATCTCGTGTTGTCACGTCATTCCCGATACCATTCATACAGTTTTTTTCATGTCTTAAAAATTAATTTGTTTTCCTTTTTCATTTTACAAGTCTACTTTTCATACAAAAAAAAATACCAATTGAAGTGGAGGGTTTCTTCAAAGAAGGACATTTGTATTTTTATGTAGATTTTGTGAGAGGAAAGAATATACCAGGTTGTTTTCAGGTGAATGCCAATAGAAACCTTGCACTGCAGCTGGGAAAATTTCACATGCAGCTAAAGCATAAATGATGAGAGCATTCATTCCCATCCACTGGAACACTCTTGTGGGTTTTGTTATATGTTTGATGTCAACCTACACCAATGAAGTATAATAATATCTTATTATGAGAATGAGAATAATTATATTTCAATAAGATATTGTATCCTATAAATAAATAGACAATCTCTCTTATGCAAGCAATGAAGTATAATACTATAATCTCGAAGGAGCTTACTATGTAAAAGATAACTGTTAACAACAAACCCGATACCCCAGCTGTAATGCACATATAACTCAGTGTGTAGAGCGGTTTAGATATTGGAATACCTGAAAAGTATAATCTCAATTTTCATATAGAGAAGAAATAAAAGATGAGATTATAGGGAAGGAAGGAAGGAACTCTTGACACTTATATTTTACCTAATACATTCAAAGTAAAGCCTAAGATTAGTAGAGGGAAGGACCCAATTGACCACAAACACAGCCTCTGCATATGTCCCTGTGACAAAATAGCAAGTATTTTAAGTACATGAGGTGGATAATGGTCTCAAGACAATGGAACCTCACCTTAAAATGCAAAACAATGTGTCCATAATGCACACCAACAAAGCATGTGACGGAAGCCATCATAGAGCTTAGAAAGAAAGAAAAGAGAGGGGAATGAAGGAGATTCAACAAATAGAACATAACTAGAAGATAAGTTTAGAGCAAATACAAAGATTAATATAAATAATAATATAAGAAATCCGATTAGCTCATCACAATTAGATGTTTTGATCCATCAATTGTCTAAGACCTTGTTTGATATGGGTTAATTGAGACCCCCACAATCATTGACCTTCAACTTAAGGCGTTCTTATTGAAAATCAAACATGTGACCATTGGTGTCTCTCAAGTAAGACTCTTACCACTTGAGCTACTCTAGTGGATTAAGAGTTATTTGAGAGTTAATTTCAAATAACCCACTATTCCATCAATAATTTAGTTATCATCAAATAAACAACCAAAAAAATATACCGAATTTGTCGATTTCTCATATCGAGCCTCATATAATGTCAAGATGATAGCACTGTGAAGGATCCGGGGTCCGGGCGATTGAAATTGTTGAAGGTTCTCCGATTTCTCTCCAACCAAATTAATAACAATTTATTATTTCATCTAAATAATTAAGTACTTATTTGAATTAAATTTATTTGATAACTATTATTTAAAATCACTTAACTTAACTCAATAATCTAGTAAGAGAGATCAAATTGACAACTTTAAACCTAAAATTAAATTAGGTAATTATAAGGGTAAAGTAGACTAAATATTTTCCCGAAAATAGTTCCACATTTTTAGCACTTAAAATTTAGGTATTTAAATTTGATTTTTCTAACATTTGTTTTGCAGTGATTAACTAAATCAACATTTGAAATCCACAATTCATAATTCTAACACTTAATTTTCAATTTTATGTAAAAGCAACTACATCATGAGCCACCATTTTATAATTACTTATGTGAATCATGATGCTAACTAGAAATTTCACCACCAACAATATTTTATAAGAGTAAAATTCAAATAAAGTTAGTAATCGAACCTTAAGATGCCCTCGGGGTCAAATGGGGCAAGACACCATGCTGGTGAATTTGGTGGGAGAGGTCCATAATCAGGAGATTTGATGCTGCAATCCTATACACAAGGGAAAATCATAAGTGCATTCCATAAGTGCTCCAAGACCAAAATTTATGAATATTTAGCTTAAATGACCTTTGTCCTTCTGTAAACTGGATGTTGGTAAAGATGTTGTACACCTAGAAAAAATCTATCAACTAAGCCAACCGCATTACAAGGAGGGTCGAGACTTCCCCTTACTCCACATTGCACCTAAAATACAAACATAGCTACTTTTTAAGGGTCAGTTCAATGATATTTTCTTTATTAGGATTTTGATGTTCACTTGAGTCAAATTTCAAGACTCGGTTCCTAACTCACAGTTTGTGTATCAGATATATTTTTCAAAACTGAAGAGCTGTTGTTTGCATTTGGAGCTTGAAAAGTCCAGCTTGGAACATATAGGCCATAAACTAAGCACATGTAAACCAAGCTGAGCAAGACGGTGAAGATCCTGCGGTTGAAATGAAGGATTAACATGAAAAGAAAACAATATATCTAGTAATGTGAAGAAAAAATAGATAACTCTTTAAAAGTTCAATATGATATTTATTTAAATAAAATATATTTGCTAAGAATAATTTGAAATTATTTGCGAATTGAAGTTATTAGAACTGTAAAAAGAAAATTATTGAGGAACAACGAGATAAAAATAGCAATAAAGTAATACAAACAGATTGCATAAAGGAATGAGATAGTGGTAAAAAAAGAACTACAGCTTCTCCACTGTAAGTTTTCTTTTTCTCTTTTTCCTGTCATGCTTTGTAATTGTGTTTAAAACACTATTTCATTCATTCCAAAACTGAAAAACAACTCCAACTTAGGTTTTCAGTAAATAATTGAAGATCCTTCTCAAGATTTTGTAGACAAATTCATCTGATACATTTTCCATCACAAAAGGACTTCCACAGAAAAATATTGCTCCAAACATCTCATTTTGTTTGCCACAAATCTCATATTTTATTTTTCATATAAAATTAATTGGTCTCCTGAATAATATCATAGCCTTATACTTCATATGTTACAAAAAAAAAAAATCAAAACCTCCTATTTTCAAGAAAAGGAATAAATTAGCATCATAATTACATCACCTCTTTTGTCAAACTAAACCATAAGCATTTGTCTCCTTTTCTCTTTGTTGAACCTTCAGTCTAAAGATGAGGTCTCTAGTCACTAGCCTAAGTTTAGTAACAAATACATTTGTGGGTTTACTAGGTCAACACAAGCTTAATAAAAAAACGTAACAAGACTAAATGAGAACAATAGTGTGAGATTCAGGGAATAGATACTTTAAAATTAATAAATTTTAAGAGTATTTGTTTTCTTAACGTCACTGATCCAATAATAAACAAGGAAAACTTCATTCTCCCAAGCAGTTAAGTCATCTTGAGGTTAAAGGGGCAACAAATGTAAGAAGATATATCTACAATACAAGGTACATCAGAACATTTATAAACTCTCTATTATCTAGATCTCTGAAAAGATGGGACTAATCTAAAGGAGTTGGTGGATAATCTAATTTTATTGCATTAAACTTACCACTGAATATAATGTCTTTTCACAAATGTTACTGCTGAATCAACTGCTATATCTCGAACTAGCCAAATCTCGAAAGCCGAAGCCACTAGATATCCCATTGAAATCCTCTGTAGATTGCAATAATAAAATCTTAAGAGAGCAGGGAAGTGACAAATAAAAAAAATGTATTGCACATCCACAAGAACATAAATGGAAGAAATCTCCTTCACAAAAAATGACAGCAAGGAATGATAATGTAACAAATGGTCAGAAACAAGGAGAAATCAGCATCTAAATTGAATCACAATAGCAGCTTCAATCACCAGTCTCAGATAGGGTCAGTATAAATGCATATCTGAGTATAAATAAAAAGCAACAGCTTGCAGTGTATGGGAGTTACCTGTAGCACACCCATCCACCTAATTTTGGTAACATCAACTCCATAAGATAAATTCCCACGCCCATGGAAATAACCACCTACAAATACATTGAACTAATTACTCGGATATTTGGTAACCAGTTCCATTTATATGTTCAAAATGAAATACTATTGTTTAATTTATTATAAAATCTACAATCTAAAATCACACATTATTTACTATTTACATACTTTATTTTTTCCTTTTATTGAATAGGAGTATTCTATAAATATTTTAACATTACAAAATCAACTCAAAATCCACATAATCAATCACCCCCCTTAACCAGATAACCTTGTATGTAAGTATTCAGTTCAATCAATGTACAGGTTTATCAACACAAGAAACACATTCGATCAATTCTATGTACCCTTTTTTTCCTTTCAAACAAGCAAATACAGCCTTTGATCTGCAGAGTACCTTGCAATAAGACGCCCAACAAGAAAAGCTTAATAGCTCTCAGAAAGGCTTTCCTCGTAGCTAATTGTTTTCTGGAGGTTTTCTGATAAAAAAAAAGGCAGTCTATAAATCAACTAAAATATTGTGCCAAGCAATGATGAGGAAGTACAATTAAGAAGCTTTGAGGATACCTTGAATGTCAAACTGATGGAAATTCCAACACTAAAAAGAAAAAATGGCATAACAAAGTCCGCAAGTGTCAGACCGAACCATGGAGCGTGGTTTATTATCGGGAAAGCTCCTCCAGCATCATCCACTAAAATCATGAGCTGCCAATGACAAACAAAGTTCAACCAGAGTCAAATTAGGCGCATCATGTATTTGCTGCAACTGATGAGTGGCGACGATGTGGTAGGTTTACGCTTTTTCCTTATCAAACATGAAAGAATAAGCGAAGAAAGTAGAATAAAAACAAATATAGTTCATCCTACTTCGTGCAGCCAAAATTGTTTCGTTTATCTGAGAATATCTCGTAAAAGTTGAATTTCTTTAACAGAAAGAAACCTAACATTATTGAGATTACGAATCTCAAGGCCGCGAGTAAAAAATGAGATAAGGCATAATAATTGATTACAATCTCAGCACAAATCGGTCTAAGGACGGACGAGCTTGTTTACTACGTACAGCGATGGTGAGGCCTCGAAAGACATCAAGAGATGCAAGCCGGTGATGTGATTCAACTGACCTAGATTCAGATTCATAACACTCAATCAACGACATCGAGGGAGCTATAGAGTCTCCTCCACCAACGGCGTGCTCCGATTCTGCGAGAGGAACAGAAGACAGTGAGCTTTGTAGAAGAGGTAACCGTTGATCTTCATCATCAATCTCCATTGTGGAACTAGAGAAGTTGGCGAAGTGGAATGAATGACTAAAAAGATAAAGTTCACCGCCATCGCCATTAAAGCATTTCAAGCTTGTTTGATATGAGGTTTACTCCAAATCATTTCAAGTCATTTTTTTTTCATTCAAATCACTCTTATTATTCTATAATATTAAATATAACAATATTAAGCTATATTTTCAATTCATTTTTTAAGCTTGAAGGAATTTTTTTTTCACATCAAAGTTGATTTGATCTTGGGTTATTTATAATTTTTTGTTTTTAATATTTCATTATAAATTCAATCATAAATTAAATGTTTTTTATTTTATTCTAAATTAATTTCAATATTAAATATAACTCACAAGGTATCTCATGCTAAGAGTATGCTTAAATAGACGTTTTGTGTTGAAGTTGGGTTATAGGACACCCATGTTAATTCCCCTTCATTTAAAAATATATATATATATATATATATATATATATATATATATATATATATATATATATATATATATATATTAAATATATAAAATATTTAATAAATATTTTTTTAGAAAATTAAGATATTTTTTTAAATAATTCAAATATTTTCTTCAAATCATATTATTGAAATTATTAATTTAAATAAGAAAATAATATTAATTTATTTTTTTATTTATAGATTAAATTAAAAAAATTTATCCAAATATAATTTTAAAAAATGAATTTTGTTTAAAAGACTTATACACTAATAATATAATAAAATAAAATAAAGTATATTTTAATATTTTATTTAATTAGTAGTGACTTAATTGATTAAAGAAAAAATAAAAACTTAACATAGTATTCGTAATGTTATTATCTTTTATTAATTAAATGATTTTTTATCACTCAATTAAAATATTAAATACATTTCATGAAATCTAAATTTAAATAACTTACAGCTTATTCATTCCATTTTATTCAGTTTATTATCATATGATCGATAACTCTAGGTGATATAATTTTTTACTCGATATAAAAACACGAACCCGAACAAAAAAAAAAATCATATAATTTTAAGTACAAGTCGAAATTAAGTGAACTTATTTAACATGATTAATAAACCCGTTAAAATTTGGTCGTCTTGTTTTAATTTTGTTTTCTCTATATGGTTTTGTTATTTATGTTCTCCTCCTCTGTCATGGTTTAATTTCTCCAACTTTAGTCCTATATCCATCACTCCTTTTTGTAGGATCGTTGAAAAATTTGAAGAAAATAACCATGTAATGGATCTTTACGATTATACAAATATTCAATTTAAGAAGTAACGGGGCTGTAAGCACTAAAATTCTATCACTCTAATTTATTAATTTTAAATAATTATTTTTATAATTATAAATTTAAAATAATTAAAATAAGGGTCAAAACAAATAATTATTTGAGATTTATTGTGTGAATTAATTCCAAATTAATTATATAATCCAAATTAAAATCTTAGATAAAAACAAAATAAATAATTATTTTAGAGGTTTGGTGTGGGATATCATTGTTCAAGGTTCTTAGCATTGGCGGCTAGAAGCGAATTCCGAAATAAAGTTATATATGTTAAATTTTAAAATAATTAAAATTTGAGATAGTTAAATAAAAAAAATATTATTATAATTGCTTTAATATATAAACAGGTGGAGATGGATCAAGAGAGAATAGAGGGATCAAATAACAACAAAACAAAAGAAAGAGGCGAGACATAAAGAAAAATGTTGCTTGCCTTTAATCAAATATGAAAAAAACTTGTTGGCTTTTGATCAACTTGTTGTTGCCCTTTGATACTGTTGCTTTCATAAATAAGAAAAAAACAAATAGCTTGATTTTGGGATTAAGGGAGGCTTCTCCATTCTTCCATCTGACGTGGACCACGTGACAACTTTCTCGATAATTATGGACATGTATTCATATTTATTTTAAGTAAATTATTTTCCCACATTTCCCATATTTTCAATCGCTCTATTTTTTAATTAACTCAAAAATTACTTATTTATTCTTTTCATTTTTATATATTACATTTCTTATCTTATTTATTTTACTTATTTTATTTTATTTAATTATTAATTTTTTTATCATTAAATATAATTAATTAATTTTTAATATTTTTTTCTATTTTATTTATTTAATTAAAAATACAAAATATTATTTATTTTATATTATAATTGTTTAAAATATATAAAATATTAAAGTGTATCTTGATTTAATAAAATATAAATATTTAATATTTTATTATATTAATTATATATATATATATTAAAATACTTATAAAAATAATAGTTGAATGATTAAATTTTTTTTATAAATAAATTATTTATTAAATAATAATTAATAATTAGTCTAATTATTATTATTTTAATTAATAATATTATATTTTATTAAATTAGTACACATTTCAATATTTAATATATTTTAAATAATTATAATATAATAATAATAATATTTTGTATTTTTAATTAAATAAATAAAGTTAAAAAAACATATTAAAAATTAATTAATTAATTATATTTAATAAAAAAAATTAATAATAAAATAAAATAAATAAAATAAGAAAGGTAAATATATAAAAATGAGAGGGATAAATAAGTAATTTTGGAGTTAATTGATGAGTGAAAGTGGAGTGGGAATATGGGAGGGGTGAGAAAAGCACCTCCCTTATTTTAATGATTTAAATTAAAATATCAAACATAAATACAAGTTTAGGATTTGAAAATGATTAAATAAACAAAAAGTGAAATCCATTTTTTCATAGCCAAAATTTTATGACGTAGACTTCATTATTTAAATATAGTGTGAAAATTTGACGAAATAACCCTGATAATAGGGATATTTCCAAATTTAGCACAGGCACGATAAATTTGGAAAGATAACCTTTTACCATGGGCAAAAGACACTTTTACCCTTAATTAAAAAAATGGGTTTAGTTATTTCCCTCAATCCTTTTTCCCTCTCTCTCCTCATTCCAGTTTCTCTCTCGACCATTTCTCTCATTTCAGTTTCTCCCCTGAAGATCAAAGCGAAGCAACGAAACGAAGGAAGTCGATCGATCAACTCCCCAAGGTAACGCCGGAATACCTTCATCATTTCAGGTGAGTTATGCCCGTTTTTCCGTTGTTTTTCTTGTATGCATGCTGAAACAGAAAATGGTTTAGGATTTAGGGTTTGGTTTAAGATTTTAGATGACGGCTGAATGATTTTAGGGGTGGTTGAATGATTTAGGGTTTAATATCTATCTGTCGTAGGCGTCGCAGGCGAAAATGCATCTGTCGCAGGCGAAAATGCATTTGTCGCCTACGAATATGCATCTGTCGCCTACGAAAATTGCGCATCTGTCGCCTGCGAAAATTGCGCATCTGTCGCCTGCGAAAATTGTGCATCTGTCGTCTGCGAAAATTGCGCATCTGTCGCCTACGAAAATTGCATTTGCATGTGTTGGGTTCTTGTTGTTATTGCCCTTTGTGTTTTGTAAGATAAAATATCATTTTTTTCTTTTTTGTTTTTTTTCAAGGAAAGTGAACCCTACTTCCCTAAAGAAGTACGGTGATACATGATAAATATGAACGGGCAGGATATGAAAGCAAGACAACTTATGGCGCCGTTCTCTGTCTCTAAAGGTGGTCCGGTATTGCACTCGAAGGCTGACCGGAGAGATCAGATAAAATAGTGACCGGAGTTCTTCTTTAGAATTTTGCTTATTGGATTATACGAACTTTTCTGGGGTTAGATGGAATTGTATAATCAATAGTTTCTTCTCTTTGTAACTTTGCTCATACACAATTCTAATAACAATTTCTTTCTTTTTCTTAAACAAAAATTGAATGTCATTAAACTAGAATCAAACTAGCCCAGAAAGTTGATTTAACTCAGTAAGTGAGTGACATGATCTACACAAGATACCAAATAGAAAAGAATACAATATTGCATTGGTTCTTGAAAGGACACTAATATCTATTGACCAATAGAATAGAAAACATTTCTTTGATACTCTAATTCATTATTGTGTTACAAAAGGAAGAATAGAGTAGTTCAATGAGCATTCTTTTCTCAAGGAATCCATCAAGAAACCTTGAGAATTTCCTGAAAAGCCTTTTGAGGAATA
The DNA here is from genome assembly GCF_907164915.1 of Impatiens glandulifera. Taxonomy (NCBI): domain Eukaryota; kingdom Viridiplantae; phylum Streptophyta; class Magnoliopsida; order Ericales; family Balsaminaceae; genus Impatiens; species Impatiens glandulifera. Next base: position 1,026,459 of record NC_061866.1, read on the forward strand.
TCAACAGTGCCCACTCGTTTCATCCTCTTCTTTCCTTCTTTTTGCTTTTCCAATAACTTCTTTTTTCTCGACGCATCCCCTCCATAACACTTTGCCAACACATTTTTTCTCATGGCCGAAATCTTTAATTAAAGACAAGGAAAAACAATAACAATGATAATACATCCTCAAAGATGATGATATAACAACCAAGTAAGTAATATGAAGTGTAATAACATGACCCACATACCTATGAAACACAAAGCAGAGAACAATAACTAACAGGAGGTAGTTGATTATATCGAAAGAGATATAGATGGGAACTTACTCACTAGAAAGAATAATTGTCGCTCTAAAAGTTGGCTCCCAAGTAGATACCACGCAGTATTTAGGGTTTGATGTTAACATAGCAGGATTTTGGACTTCTAGTTTGCTAAAAACGGGAAAGAAATTAAAAGATACAACTTTTTTGTTAACCCAAAAGAAATTCCCTCTCGGTTATAGAAACTCTATGAAAGTGTGTATTTTACATACCTTCCATCTGAATATTCAAAGATATATGGTATAGTGGGAACAATGAAAATGACATGAACTTCATGCTCCTACATTCAATAAAATGATGGAAGGAAATGATGCTTAGCACGTAAAATAAATTCCATTATGTACTTAGGCTCATAAGAAAAATTGCAATAACAATAACTTATAACGCAAAATTGTAAAACTGAGGTAATTAAGACCTGTTCAAGGCGCTGATGAAAAACATCCATGTAATCAAGCCTAAGAAACCACGCCTGAAAGTGGAACCAGGCAATAATAATCAGTTCATTTGTATTCACCAAGTACCTCTTACAAACGAGACACTCACATCACTTGACTTGTCCTAACCTAAAACTAAGACCAAGTGCAATATTGCTTTCTCTATTCACTTGGACGCTAGCATCATTGCATGTTAGTCCATGTGCTTTGCAGGCTTGAAACCTAAGAATTAAACATCAAGTTTCAATACATAAGGGAATTAGACAATTCAAAGTAAATTGAGTTTAAAGTACCAGGAAGGGCATCGACAATGAAGCGCTTCCGGTAAACAGTATCACCCACACGAGCCTCTTTAGTTGATCGCATACCGGTTACAACATATCCCACTTGCCCTTTTTAGAACCTTTGGAACTTCTATTGCAATTTTCTTAGGCGACAGATGCGCAATTTTCGCAGGCGACAGATGCGCAATTTTCGCAGGCGACAGATGCGCAATATTCGCAGGCGATAGATGCATATTCGCAGGCGACAGATGCATTTTCGCAGACGACATATGCATTTTCGTCTACGACAGATGGATATTAAACCATAAACCATTCAACCACCCTTAAAATCATTCAGTCGCCATCTAAAATCTTAAATCAAACCCTAAATCCTAAACCATTTTCCGTTTCAGCATGCATACAAGGAAAACGACGGAAAAACGGGCATAACTCACCTGAAATGATGAAGGCATTCCGGCGTTACCTCGGGGAGTTGATCGATCGACTTCTTTGATTTATGGGTTCGCTTGGATCGTCGGGGGAGAAGAAAAAGAGAGATTTGAGGGTCGGGGGAGAAAGAGGAGACATGAATGGAGAGAGAGAGGGAAAATGGATTGGGAAATAAAAAAAAGGGTATATTTTAATTAAAGGGTAAAGATGTCTTTTGCCAATGACAAAAGGTTATATTTGCTAAATTTATTCTAGCTATGCTAAATTTGGAAATAACCTTATTCATAGATAAACAAGTTCAGGATTTGAAAATGATTAGATAAACAAAAAGTGAAATCCATTTTTTCATAGCCAAAATTTTATGACGTAGACTTCATTATTTAAATATAGTGTGAAAACTTTTTTCCGAGTTTTAAAAAATATCGAACTCAATATAATTTTTGATAAAACTACGAACACTTGTACAAATGTTTTATTGATTTTAAATTAAAAATTAATTCACTACTCTTTAATCAAATAAATAATTTTAAAAATAATTTATTTTTAATTAATTTAAAATCAATATTTATTTTATTAATGGTAAGTTGATTATTTTAAATTTAAAAGATTATTTAGAATTGATAAAAATGAATTATTGTTATAATTAATTTTAAAACATCAAAATACATTTTTGTATAATTTTTTAAATAAAAGATTTTCTACATACAAATTGAGGCTAAATAAATTTCTAAAAATCCTAACAAAAAAACATTCTTAGGGAAAATGGATTTTTAGGGGTTACAACTTTTTTGGAGACTCTATTGGGAATTAAATTGTTTAACTCGAAAATCAAAATTTTGACTATTAAAAGAAAATATATTTTTACGATTTCAAACCTCGATAATAGACCGGCTTAAGATTTATCTTGATAATTGTTTAGACATGAATGATTAAAATGGTACATAAGTTATCATCTTCAGGACTATACCAAAGTATCAAAGGAATGATGCCCATACTTTTAAAGATTGTCTATGAGAAATGATAACTTGTTACAAATCGAACAGTATTGCGAGAATTTAAACTAAAATACTCGGGATCCATATTTCCCTTTGGCAATGATATCATTAAAAAAAATATAATCATTTATATCATTAATTATTTTTAAAAATAATATTATAATTTTTAAAAATAATAAATAATCATAAGAAAAAATATATATCTATATTATATTAAAATTATCATATATATATATATTTTGAAGTTATGTTATTATTATTATTTTATTATTATAATAAAGAGAAATGATTGAGGGAGATAATTTGGTTAAGAAAATATGAGAGAATAACCACGTAATTTAATTTGTTGAAAAAATCAAATAATTTATATTTTTCTCTCTTTTGTTCTATTTTTCATTTTTTCATCCCAAATTTACTCCTCTATCACTCCTCTATAATAAATTTATAAATATATATAATTATTTGATAATTAAATAAAATTATATAAATTTTTATAAAGAGAAATCAAAAATAAAGGAAAATAAAAAATTTAAATAAAGGAGAGAGAATAAATAAAAAAAATAAAAATAAATAATAAAAATATAAAGAATGTTAAGATTATAAGTAAACTCAAAGGAGAAGGTTAATTAGAAAATAAATTTATATGTAAATATTTGATTATGTTATATACGAATAATAAAAAAATAAGAGAGAGGCAAGTGAGAGATTCTTATTATTTATCGAATATGTACACTTACAACCTATCATAAATAACTAAAAACAAAGAGTAATAAATATAGAATACGAAATAAAAGGTCTTTATTAATGATGAAATATAAAAGACTAAAAGGTCATACATAATGGTATCCATATTGCTTCATTAAAAACCCTTAGATGTCATTTGCATATTGCCTCATTAAAAACCTTATCAAGAAAACTCAGTGGGATAAAACCATGGTGAAGGGAAAAAAGTACAGTACGTATGCTTAGTGAGATTATACTCCCCTCTTTGTAACATCACTTTATACTCTTGAATCTCCGCATACCAACTTTATACACTAGTTTTTCAAAGGTCGTAGTAGGCAATGCCTTTGTAAATAGATCTACTAGATGAACGAATTTGATGAACATCAATATCACCTTTCTTCTGGAGATCATGAGTGGAAAAGAATTTTGGTCATATGTATTTCGTTCTATCGACTTTAATATAATTGATCTCAACCACACACATTCTCGACTTGCTTCATGAATAGCTATGATCACTAAATGATTTATAGATGTAACGATAATTGTTTGTTTCATAGATCTTCATGATATAGTTATACCACTATATGTGAATACGTAACCCGTTTGAGACCTACCATTATGAGAATTAAATAAATATCCTGCATCTACGTACCCAATCAATTCAGCTTCACATACATATGGATAATATAAACCCATGTCCATAGTTCCTTGAAGGTACCGAAAAATATGTTTAACTCTATTATAATGTCTCTTTGTCAGTGAAGAACTATATCTCGCTAGTAAATTTACTACAAATGATATATCGGGTCTAGTATGACTAGCTAGATACATTAACGCTCCAATAGCACTGAGATATGGTACTTTAAGACCAATTAATTCTTCATCACTCATACGAGGTTGAAATGAATCTTTATTTACATCAAGCGATCTCACGATCATTGGACTACTCAAGGGATGTGCTTTATCCATAAAAAAAACTTGTTAGTAATTTTGATGTATAAGTAGATTGATGGACAATAATTCTATTATCTAAATGATCAAGTTGCAAGTCAATACATAACTTTGTTTTCCCGAGATTTTTCATCTCAAATTCTTTCTCGAGATAATAAATTGTTTCAGATAGTTCATTTGTTGTTCCAATAATATTCAGATCGTCCACATAAATTCCAATTATTATAAATTGTGATACAGATCTCTTGATAAACACACATAAACATATTGGATCATTTTGAAATCCATTATTTAACAAATATTCACTAAGACGTTTATACCACATACGTCTAGATTGTTTCAATCCATATATAGATCTGCTTTAACCGAGTAAATGTCTCAACGATCTGAACTACATGCTTCAGGCATTTTAAATCCTTCAGGGAGTTTCATGTATATGTTGTTCTCAAGGGAGCCATATAAATATGTCGTAACAACATCCATTAATCTCATCTGCAACTTCTCGTGTATTGATAAACTTATCAAATATCTAAATGTTGTTGCATCCACCACATGAAAATATGGCTCCTCATAATTAATATCAGGTCTTTGCGAGAATCCATGGGCTACAAGTCGTGCCTTATATTTGACGATTTCATTTTTCTCATTTTTTTTTCTTATAAATACCCATTTATAACCGATCAGTTTAATGCCTTCGGGGGTACGGACGACAGGTCCAAAAACTTTATGTTTTGCGAGCGGTTTTAATTCAGCTTCAATCGCATCTTTCCATTTTGGCCAATTATTTTTCCATCTGCATTCTTCTACCGACTTTGATTCAATATCCTCATCTTCATTAACAATATCGCAAGCTATAACATATAAAAAATTTCATCGATGTCAATTTCATATTGGTTTCATCTTTTTCCAGTCAAAAATAGTTTATAGAGATCTCTTCATTTTCAGGTACTTGTGATTCTTCCGGAATTATTTTTTCGATGACTGGGGTACTCTTTTAGAGTAATTGTTTCCTCAATTTGAGCCTCTTTTCTTTTTCAAGTATTTTATCTGTGGAATCGACTGGTCTACCACGCTTCACTTGCATTTTAGGCTCGTTAACAATAATGAGTTGTCCTTAAAGAACATCAATCCTAATTGGAGTATTTGCAGCTAGAATATAAGACTTTGTAACTTTTTAGGGTCGGTAAAAGCATATGGAAATTAATTTGCTAAATTTTGCATGTGAATAATTTTTTGGACTTCAAGTTCAGATTGCTTTGTACGAGGATCATAATGAACTAATGATAACTCACGCCAGATTATTTAATTTTCCAACTGCTTATCATTTCATCGAAATAACAATCGGAAAATTGTGCCGTGAATAAATTACCCATCAATGGTTCAAGATATTTAATTATATACGGTGATTCATATCCAATATATATCCCCAATCTCCTTTGAGGTCCCAACTTTGTGCGTTGTGGCGAAGCAGTTGAAACATATACTACACATTCGAAAATTCTTAGATGAGAAATATTTGGTTCCTGACCACAAACCATTTCTAAAGTGGAGACCTCATTCTAATTTGTGGGTCTGATACAAACTAATGTTGCCGCATGTAAAATAGCATATCCCCAAGCTTGTATTGGAAGTTTCGTATTCATAAGCAATGGTCTTGCAATTAATTGAAGACGTTTTATCAATAACTCTGCAATGTCATTTTGTGTGTGAACATGTGCTATTGGATGTTCAATATTTATCCCAATTGACATACAATAATTATTAAAAACTTGGGAGGTGAGTTCTCCAGCATTATCAAGACGGGTAGATTTAATTAAATAGTCTGAGAAGAGAGCTCGTAATTTGATAATTTGAGCAAACAATCTTGTAAATGCTTGATTACGAGTTGATAATAAACACACATGTGATCATCTTGTTGATGCGTCAATTAATACCATAAAATATTTGAATGCTCCACATGGTGGGTGGATATGCCCACATATATTACATTGTATTCTTTCAAGAAATTTTAATGGTTCAACCATGATTTTAGATGATGATGTCCTTATTATTAACTTCCCTTATGAATAAGCAACACAAGAAAATTTATTGGGTAGAAAAATCTTTTGTTTTTCAGTGAATGCCCACATGAATGATTAAGTATTATTCACATCATAATAGTTTCAAGATGTCCCAATCTATCATGCCATGTAATAAAATTATTTTGATTGACAAATTTCTGGTTTGTAACCACATGTATTTTGCCAACACTTATGTTTGTGAGATATAATTCAGGAGAAACTGCGGGTAATTTTTCTAAGAAATATTTTTTTTACGCAAGATGATACTCGTGATAGATAAATATTTTTTATTACTTTCATTTGAAGTCTCAATGTGATATCCACTTCTGCGAATATCTTTAAAACTCAACAAGTTTCTTTGAGACTTGGACGAATATAAACATTATCAACACAAATATTTGTTCCTCTGGGTAATTTAGTGTTTGCTCTTCCGGAGCCTTCAATAATTTTTGAACTATCCGATATCGTATTCATGCATGTCTCATTCATCACCAAAGAAGTAAAAAATCTATTGATTTTCAAAATAGTATGTGTTGATGCACTGTCTACGAAACAACTGCATTTTTCCTTCATCAAGTATTCGCTTCCAGGAATCTTTATTTTTTCTTCATTAAATAAAATAAATATTAATAATAAATGAATACATGAACCGATAATAATAATTCAAACGAGCATCAAACTAAATATAGTCTCGATAAAATATAAGTTTTATTTATTATTATTACTACTACTACTATTATTATTATTATTATATATATATATATATATTTAGACAATTTTATTAAACATTATAGAAGAAACACAAATATTCAATGATCACATTCTAATTTTCATGCTCGACAAGAAAGTCAACTACATCAAACTAGGAGAAATCATCGAGACCAAAAGTTATTTTATCATCATTGGAAGCCGAAACCAAGTTGGTCTCCATTATCATTTTTTCATCATTGAAAACAAAGTTGGTCTCGATGGACCCTTTTCCTTTTAGCGATGCTTAATAAAGATCGATAAAATGTTTTGGCGTACGACATGTACGCGACCAATGACCATTCATACCGCAACGATAACATTTGTTTTCCACAATATTATTGATTTGATCATTTTTATTATCATGTATTTCTTTATTTTTCTTCCCTTTTATCATATGACCACCACCACGTTCACAACCATTTATGCGAGAATGACCTGAAAAATGACCGCGACCACCACCACAATGTTGCCTTCTATAATTATATGATGTCACATACACTTTAGGGAATGGAGTCGATCCAGTTGGACGGGCCTCATGATTTTTCATCAAAAGCTCATTATTCTATTTGGCCAATAATAAACATGATATCAATTCAGAACATTTCTCAAATCATTTTGCACGATATTGCTGTTGTAGGAGCACATTCGATGCATGGAAAGTGGAGAATGTTTTCTCTAACATATCTCCATCATAAATAACTTCTCCACATGGTTTGAGTTTATAAGTAATCCGAAATAACGTCGAATTATATTCACTCACCGATTTAAAATCTTGAAAGCGTAAATGAAGCCATTCAAATTGAGTTTTTGGAATAATGATCGTTTTCAAATGATCGTATCTTTCTTTCAGATTGTTCCATAAGACCAATGGATCTTTCACGGTGAGATACTCAATTTTTAAACCTTCGTGAAGATGACGACGAAAGAAAATCATTATTTTGGCCTTATCTTGGTTGGATGTGGTGTTTTCATCTTTGATAGTATTTCCAAGACCATTAACGGTAAGATGAGTTTCAGCATCTAGAATCTATGAAAGGTAATTCCTTCCGGTGATGTCAAGAGCCGTGAACTCCAATTTCGTGAGGGTCGACATGAAATTTGAGATAAATAAATTAGTTTGAAAGATTTTCGAAGTTACCTTTTGTCAACCTTGACCGATTTGGCTTTCGCAAATGAGGTGCGAAATTTGGCTACTAGACGAGGTGAGAGCCTTGACCTTTGCTTCGAAAATAAGAGACTCGTGCTGATAACATGTTATAAACGAATAATACAAAGAACAAGAGAGAGTCAAGGGAGAGAGATTCTTATTACTTATCGAATACACACACACAACATACCATACATGTCCTATTTATAGGACTAAAGATAAAGAGTAATAAATGTAGAATATGAAATGAAATGTCTTTATTAATGATAAAATATGAAAGACAAATGTCATACATAGGGGTGTAAACAAGTCAAGTTGCTCGGTCAAAGCTCAACTCGAACTCGGTTTGACCGAGCTCGAGTCGAGTTCGAGTAGCTCATTTATAAAATCAAGCTCGAGCTCGAGCTTTACATTTGTTGTTCGAATAGCTCGCGAGTAGCTCATTATATATTATATATATTATCTATTTCTTTATATATTATATCTATTTCCATATATATATTATATCTATTTTCATATATATATATATAATATTATATATATATATATATATAAATATATAAAAAAAAATTAATTTTCTTATGCCTTCTAAGATTTTCATTCTCAAATCCTCTGTCTCTCCTCCTTCCATTCTTAAACAATCAAACTCATCTCTTTCTTTTTTCCTTTCATTCTCGTTTTCTCCTCCTTCCATTCTGAATAGCCAAACTCATCTTTTTATTCTCCTTCCATTCTCAAACCGTCAAATCTCTCTATATATCTCTCTTCTCTTTTCATTTTCAAACTGTCAAACCTCTCCACCTCTTCTATTTTCTCCATCCTTTATATTCTTTCTTTATCAAAAAACATTGAAACATTTATTTTTTAGATTCTAATATTAACGAAACAATTTTTTCATTATTTACAGCCCTTCACTATTTCATATTTCGAATCTTGTAGAATTTGAAGATCACTATATGATTAATGCATTATATTGCCAAACTTTTAATATTTATGATGAATATTTCATTTATAATTTCTATTGTGGTTGAATGATTATCTTTAAATTATATGATGAGATTTATATTTTTATTTTAAATAATATTGTGATTATATATGTGTAGTTTGTGAAATATATATTATATTATGTTTGAAATATTATTTAGTTATAAAGTATAATTTTAATTTTCGAGTTCGAGTCGAGTAGCTCGAATTATAATCGAGTCGAATTCGAGTATACATTTTGGTACTCGATCGAGTTCGAGTTCGAGTATTTACAATGTAATTCGAGTTGAGTTCGAGTAGTATTGTACTCGGCTCGACTCAACTCGTTTACCCCTAGTCATACATAATGACATCCATTTATTATTATATTTATAATAGATTATAATTTGTTGTATTAACTTATTAAAATCATTATATGAAGTTTTTATGTGATATTAATAATTAATTTTAGAGAAATGATATATACATCACCTTATACAACACTCTTATACCGCATCTACTTGATTTGGCAAAAAGAAAAAATATAAGAGCGAGAAAAATATTTTATCTTTATTATCAAATAAAGTATGTACTATATAAGGGTGCGATATATATCATTTCTCTTAATTTTATAAGTTAAATCACATACTTGTTTAATGTCAGGTTATTTAGAAGTCTTGTTGAATTAAAAAAACAATTTAAAAAGATTTAATAAAAAATAAGTTATTTAATTTTTTAATTAGTTGAATTAATATAATAAATTTTTACTAAAATAAAATATATTTTAATTGATTAATTTAATTAATATAAAATTAAATAAGATGAGATGAAATTTTTTTTATAAGAAAATGCTGAATTCTTACCGTATGTCTTTGATATAGTAAGGTATTTATCGGTCCGATTTTGAGTTATTCGAGTTACTCAATTTGAATTATTCAAATTTTTATTTTTTTAAAATAAATTTAAAAACCGAACTGAATAATAAAATTCGAATTCAGTTTATTTCGATAAAATATTTGGTTTAGACTAAATATTGAACACACCTACACAATTAACTAGTTATTGCATTTTTTCCTTCATTATTAATAAATTTTAGAGATTAAAATTTCATGAATTTAAAAGGGTTAACAACTTATATAATTTAATATATAATTATTTAATTATATATAATAAAATATATAATTATTTAATTATATATAATAAAATATATAATTAAAATAAATAATAAAAAATAATTTATACTAAAATTGTATTTGAATTCGAATTGGTTTAAAATTTGATTCGAAAACCGAAAATAAAATTCGAATTTAATTTTAATCGGTTGAATATTCAGACCAAAATATTGAACCCAATTATTAATAAATAATGTATATGTATTATTTTAATTTAATGATATTAGATATTGAATTCTTTTAAAAGCAAACAAGGCCTTAAGAATGTGTAAAGATCCCTGGCAATGATCTCACCATCCGTACCCACCTATACATGACGCCAGTTCAAAAAGAGTGGCAGATTCGTTAATAAACAAAAAAGGAAGCCCTTTTAATTAGAATACCGGTGGTTGGAAACCGCTGTAAATAAGGCACCTGCAAAATTTCAAAACTCCTTCCCCGTCTTGTCACCTGCTTTCCTCACTCGGTTCCGTCTTTATCGCAGTCTTTCTTAACTAAAAGCTTTAGGGTTTCTCCTCTCATATATTATTCAAAACCATGTCTCTGCGTCCAAGCGCCAAGACCGATGTTCGTCGGAGTCGCTACAAGGTCGCCGTCGATGCTGATGAGGGTCGTCGAAGGAGGGAAGATAACTTGGTTGAGATCCGGAAGAGTAAACGAGAGGAGAATTTGCTTAAGAAACGTCGTGAAGGAAATCAACCGCAGCAATTTCAACCCACTGTTACCCCTTCTCAGCTTGACAAAAAGGTCTGTCTATCGGTTATCGGATCAACCTGCTTCATTTGTTTTGTACAGATTTACTTCATGTTTAACAATTCTACTAATTTAACTGCAGTTAGAGAGTCTTCCAGCTATGGTTACTGCTGTGTGGTCTGAAGATAGAAACTTGCAGCTTGAAGCTACATCTCAGTTCAGGAAGCTGCTTTCAATAGGTTTTATAGTTAACCATATTAACTTCCTTCTGCACTCCCTTTGTAGCTTTTGTTACAATTTGGTTTATAACAATGACATTGATTTGTGATAGAGCGGAATCCTCCTATTGAAGAAGTCGTAAAATCTGGGGTTATTCCACGCCTTGTGCAGTTTCTTGCTCGTGATGATTATTCACAACTTCAGGTCTGTCTCACAGACTGTACAATATAGACAATGATAACTTGGTGTTGTCTTTTAACAATAGATAATTAGAAATTATTTTTCTGTTTAGTTTGAGGCAGCTTGGGCTCTTACCAATATTGCATCTGGAACATCAGATGACACTAAGATTGTGATTGATCATGGTGCTGTTCCGGTTTTTGTGAGACTTCTTAGCTCACCTAGTGACGACGTTAGGGAACAGGTAGATATATCTGACTTACTGCTTCTGTGAACTTCTATTTCAATGATTTAACATATATTAATATGTGGGTTTTCAATGGGACGAATATATGAAGTATTTTGAATATATACTTTTCTTTTGACTGTATAGGCTGTTTGGGCATTGGGGAACATTGCTGGTGATTCACCAAAGTGTCGTGATCTTGTCCTTGGTTATGGTGCCTTGATCTCATTGCTGGCACAATTTAATGAGCATGCTAAGCTCTCTATGTTGAGAAATGCCACATGGACATTGTCAAACTTCTGTAGGGGCAAGCCTCAGCCCCACTTTGAACAGGTTGGCCTGCTCTCTCATGTTTGTTTTGTCTTGTTTTGCCTTGCCTTGTCTAGTGGTTGTTTCTTAAACTAATAACTTAATAAATCTTCAGACAATGCCTGCCCTGCCTGCCCTTGCACGTCTTATCCATTCAAATGATGATGAAGTACTTACCGATGCCTGCTGGGCTTTATCATATCTGTCTGACGGTACAAATGACAAAATACAAGCTGTCATTGATGCTAATGTCTGCCCTCGACTTGTTGAACTTTTGACGTAAGGCTAGATATTCTTGTTTCGTTATCTTGCATATTATATCCTGGGACTGTAGAATCTTTGTTCACTGATCATTTATTGGTTAATTTTCTTATCTTGTTTATAGCCATCCTTCACCATCAGTTCTGATTCCTTCCCTTCGTACAATTGGTAACATCGTTACTGGCGATGATGTTCAAACTCAGGTATGTATAATGTAATGACACGTCATTAGAGTATTGCCAAAGTTGTTCTTGTGCTTTCTTATTCTCTAATCGAGATTGTTCAACTATTAAGAGTAGGCTCATTAATGCTAAAACTGGATTTATATCATTTAGAATTCCATATTTATTAGTATCTGAAATATATGATATTTGTAAACATTTTTTATGGATCAATATTTAGACGTGGTTGAGAAACACCATTGAATTTTTGGATACAATCTAGACATGTTTGTTAGAAAAGGTGGCATGATTGGGAAGCATGAGATTGAGATCTTAGGTTAGATTCCCATTGAAAGCACCTGATTGAAGTGATAGATCATGGGGATGGGATGTTGTGCTAGCTTCTTCAAGGGAAAAAATCCTTAATTTCAAAAGATAAAAAAAAGAGAACGATATGTTTGATATAAAAGGTGGGACTGATTTGGATACACTGGAAATTGCACCTCCTTCAAACTCCTTCCACGGATCATCCAGACATCTAATTACCATGAAATTTTGATAGCTTGTATGTATATCTATTCAAAACAGAAATTTGGACACCACCTCCACCCTCAAGAGCAATTCTATCATCGCACCTTTTTTGAGTGGATATGAATCAGGCTGGATTAGGTTCACATGCACTTCATTTCTAAACAGGATCCCATCAGGATCTTCCTCCGGTTGAGAAATTTGTATGAAAGAGTGTTTCCAAATGAAGCCTATGTATAATCTAGTCAAAGTTCTCAATTCTATTACCATCTGTTGATATTTTGACATTTAAACTTAAGAGACGTTGATATTGGACTGGTAGTAACATAAAGTTCCCTTCTTTCATGCTTCAGGTAATTATTGAGCATCGGGCACTTCCTTGCCTTCTTAACCTTTTGACACAGAATTACAAGAAAAGTATCAAGAAAGAAGCTTGCTGGACCATTTCAAATATAACAGCGGGTAACAAGGAACAGATACAGGTACCTACTTTTTATCAGAGGAATAATGTTCATCAGAAGTCAATTTTTTGGTAATACAGCTGCTATTATTCTGTTTGTTATCAACATTTGACCTGAAGGTAGGAATCATATACAATTTATTTTATGTCCTTGGTTACTGGAAATAGCTAATTAATATGTTTCAAGTTGTTTATTCGCTGCTTTCCCCATAGAAGCTTAAGCCTGGTTTGATGTAGGTTATTTGGGATAAATTCCAAGAGCTTTTGTGATGTAGTGTCTTTATTTGAAAAAAAAAACTTAATTGATTAAAAAGTGGATGATTGGGCCCTTGTTTGATTTGTGGGTTAGTTGAGATTAATTTCAAATAACCCACTATCTAATCAACTCTATTCATCAGTCACATCATTCAAATTATAAACCAAAATACTTCAGTTTTTCATTATCCCTATTCTGAATAACTTACATCAAACAAGGTTACTTTGCAGTAACCGTTATTCAAATAACCCAAGATCAAACATGGCATTGGGTTATTTAGGTTAAATGAGTAAATATCCTTCATATTTAATATTGTAAAATGCTATGAATAAAAGTATATATATTTTAGTATTTTAATAGATAAAGTATTGATAATAGGGTAAGATATTAAATCCAAATAAGTCCCAAATGACTCCTATCCAATCAACAATCTACTCATCAATCACATCGTCCAAATCATCAATCAAAATACCATATTTTTCTAAAAGAAAATATTTGTTCAATACATATTTATACACGTAATGTATTTTACCCAAACAACCTGATTTTCTCTAACCTATATCAAATAGGGTTATTCAAATAACCCCATATCAAACAAGGCAATATATACTTTGTTGTGTAATGTGATGCATGGAGAAAGGTCCTCACCACCTATTTTTTCAGGATGTTATTGCGGCTGGTATCTTTGCTCCATTGATCCAACTGATTCAGACTGCGGAGTTTGAGGTCAAGAAGGAAGCTGCCTGGGCACTTTCAAATGCTACATCCGGTGGTACTCATGAGCAAATCAAGTATATTATGAATTAACTCAGCATTTCTTACTGTCATAAAATTGCATTTCACGATAGAGGACTTGACCTTGATTTACTTGTGATAGGTTTTTGGTGAGCCAGGGATGTATAAAACCACTGTGTGATCTATTGGTTTGTCCTGATCCAAGAATTGTAACTGTTTGCTTGGAAGGATTGGAGAACATTCTTAAAGTCGGTGATGCTGAGAAAAACTTGGGTAATACAGGTGATGTGAATTATTATGCCCAGCTGATTGATGAAGCTGAGGGACTGGAAAAGATTGAGAATCTTCAGAGTCACGACAATACTGAAATATACGAAAAAGCAGTGAAGATTCTTGAGACATTCTGGATAGAGGATGAGGATGAACAACTTCCATCTGTTGATGCTTCACAATCTGATTTCAACTTTGGAGGGAATGAGCTTCCTGTTCCATCTGGTGGCTTCAATTTCACTTGAAGGTATTCACATTATGCATAATAGTTTATTTTAGTTGGTTCCTTTACCAAATAACACAGTTCTGGAAACAGCAAACTTTGTTGGTAAATTTTTCTTGTTGGCTATTCTGGAGTTGAACAAAGGCTCGAACATGAAACGGTTTGACCATATGAGGCTCTCGAACTTTCAAATGATCCATATGGGGCTCGAATTTTCCCATATAGGCTTTGCCTAAAACTGGCCAAACCGTCTATTTATGACAGTGTTTTTGTTTTTTTTAACCTGCCACATAATTATTTTATTTCCACGTATTAAAAATAATAAATAAAATCAAAAATTAAAACCTTAAATTAAAAATTCTATATTGTAAAATCTGTTTTTCTCTCATTTATTTTCTTCTTCCTCCAAGTTCTTCATCTCTCGACGCTAATGTGAATCTCTTTGGAGCCCTATCTTTAAATCTTGGTCGAGTTCATCATCGAAGCTTGGCCGCAGTTCATCTCGACTGACTGACTGAAAGGTATGTTTTGTACATAGGTGAAAAGTATGTTTTGTTATGTTTTTTTTTGAGTTTAATGCTGGAATGAGTTAGTGTTATGAATTCATAACACTAACTCATTCCGGCATTAAACTGAAAAAAATGAAAAATAACAAAACATACCTTCGATGAACTGCGGCCAGGCTTCGATGAACTCGCCTAAGATTTAAGATAAGGCTCCAAAGAGAATCAGCAATGTCGAGAGAGGAAGAAGAAGATAAGTGAGAAAAAAAAGATTTTACGATTAGAGTTTTTAATTTAGGGCTTTTAATTTTTTAATTTATTTATTTTTAATAACGTGGCAATAAAAGAATTATGTGGCGGGAAAAAATCAAGTGACATAAATAGACTGTTCAAATGATTAAATATGGGAAAGTTCGAGTCCCATGTGGATCATTTGAAAGTTCAAGTCTCGTATGGTCAAACTGTTTCAAGTTCGAGCCTCAAATGGTATTTAACCGTTGACAAATAGAGTAGACCCAAGACTTGCTGGATGTGGGTTATTTTAAATTCAACAATTACTCATCAACCAAAAAAAGAATTAAAATACATTATATATTTATACCCCTAAAACTTTTTACATGAATAACCCAATTCTTAATAATCTACGTCAAACAAGATTATTTGGAAACAAGTATAAACACTTGGTTATCCAAATAACCCAAGATCAAACAAGACCCTTTGTATGTATCTATGTTATAACTGACCAATTAGTGTGGAAGTTAAGAACCACTAATTGTTTATGTTTATAGATCCATTTCTAGATACACAAATAAGAAATCTGAATGGACTAAATTTAGCAAATTCAGATACATAAATAATAAGTGTTGTAAAAAAGGGAAAATATGTTATGGAATGTCATCAGGATGCGAATAGAATGAAAACTTGCAAGAATTCTTGTTGCTGTTGATTACTTCTCCATGATAATTTTCCGATGTCATTTTCCCACTATGTCAGGATATTGAGTCTGCTAGGGATTTGTTCATTTGGTGGGCGTTGGTCATCGTTTTGTGTGACCTTTCTGGACACCAACAGCTCCTGGTTAAATAGATGCTGCTGGTGTATAGTTTTTTTCCAATACAGCAAACATTAATACGTATCTTGTGTCGTGGTGCTACTCATCAGGTTAAGAGTCGAGGTTCGGCAGAAGTCTACTTTATTTTTAAAATTTATTATTTCTCAGTGTCCACATTATGTATCACGCTTTCTTATTACTATGCAATATATTTTTGTTTTGGTGTCCTTATTGATGGATCGATCATGTTTGTTATAAGAGTTGGCAAATAAAAATGAATATTATTTGCTTTACTTTGTTTTTTTCTATTAATCTTTGTTGATGCATTATTCATTTCTATGAATCTTTATCCACCACTAGGTGCAACAATTGTAGACACTTTGTGGGAAACCTGTGCACATATATAGATTCAAGAAGATAAAATATATGACAACCATCAAATCAAGATTCTATTCAAAGGAAGATTTTAGTTTTCAAAAGACCATCAAATCAAGATTCTATTCAAAGGAAGATTTGAGTTTTCAAAAGATCAAGATCATCCAAGGGATTCAATTGACAAATTTTATGGAAGTAAACTAAAGTTTTTTAATATTTTAATACATAAATTAAATGATTAAAAAATAATTAGATTCAAGGTTTAAGATAAAATCAGTTAAAATTTTGAGCTAATAAGTCTGATTTTAAGTAAATTTTTAAATATGTAAAATCTTACAATTTTAAATTTACTATTTTACGAGTTTATAAATAATTTTGATTTTAAGATTTTATATTAAATATATATATATATATATATAAATTAAAAAAATATTATTTATTTAAATAAAAAAATATAATTAATTTTGTAAATATAATTTGTTATATATTATTTATTTAATATTTTTAATATTAATTTTATATTCAAATATATAAATTTTCAAATTAAAAAAGTAAACAGATTTTACAAGTTTAAAATTGACCACTAATTTTACATAAATTCTCAATTTTTATCGACTTAATAAAATAATATAGAAATAAAATTCAACTAATCAAAAGAGGAGCACAATAAGATTATTACAACATAGTGATTTTTGTTGTGAGACCATTTCAACTCAAAAATATGTTAGAGTTGGTTGTATTATATCTACTCAAATTGTATTTATTTTTCTCATATTTTCAAATGAAATATAAAAAGTATAAAAATTATTATTTTAAATCATAATAATTACTATTCTATTCAAAATCAAGTTAAAATCAAAATCAATATTTTTACTATTTTTCTCTAAATGGACAATGTTAATCTAAATTAATTATTATTGTGGGTCATTTTTAGATTTATGAAAGAAATACTTTTTTTTTTTTTTGTAAATCATAAGTCAAATAATTTTTTAAAAAATGCATAAGAAAACATATATATATATATATAGAGATAGAGTTTAATGTCAATCTAATGATGATCTAATAGTGTATTTGTAAGGACAGCATTATTGAACAGGCCATTTCCCTGCCTTGTGTTCTTGTTGTAATTTTGCTTAACAGTTTCCTTTCTCATGGAAGGTGCTCACTTATGTCTAATTCCCTCTCTCCCCATCATTAAAATACTGGTTTTAACTTAATATAAAACCCCTTCTGATCAATTTTGTTCATTACCTATCTTACGAGATTTTGAGAAACTTCCTCTTTAGATTATAGATGAAAGAGATAATCTTGTCTCATTCATTTCAAATCCCCATCAAAACCCTCATCCGCTTTCAATCAATTTTACTTGTAACCTTCACGCATTTGCTCTATCAATCATCCATCAATACCCATTATCGGAATCCGACAGACAGACAGACAGAGATACAACGATGAAAGATCAATCAGTCATTCTCAAAGAAGATGTCTCCGTCGATGATTACACTGATCTTTTGACTGTCGCCCCATTCTGTTGGTGGCGATCTGCAGCCAAGTTTGAGGAATATCTCAAATGGAAAGAGGAGGAGGCGAAATCACCGTCGCTCAATCCGTTCAAGCTTGATCCGGAGCTCACGTTTATGAGGGAAATGGAGAGGTTAGCATTGCTGGCGCCGGAGGGTTTAGATGAACTCCGGCAAAAACTGTATGCTTATCACGCCGGAGATTTCTGGGTTCCGGCCGGTGGTGTTAAGAAAGAGGATATGGATATTCCATCTGTGAATACCATTCTCTTGGTGGGTTTTCATAATTCGGGGAAGAGTTCTCTGGTTAATCTTATGTATAGTGTTCTTGGTCGTTCTGGTGTAATCCCTTTTGCTGAGACGTTATCGGGAAATGGATCAAGGCAATTGGCTTCAACCTTGGAGGAACATAATGTTTTGAGGTCGATGAAAAGTGGGTTCTGTGTTTATGATAGTGTTGGATTTGATTACGATGAGGTTAATGAATTCACTGGAGAAATATGGGATTGGATGATTGAGGGTGTTTCTCATAAAGAACATCTCAAGAAATTTGAAGATGAGAATCATAATCGCCGTCATCCATGGAAGAAGATTGAATCTGATTTTCATATCTCGTTGGGTTCTACCACTCCCAAATTCGCAAATAGGAAGGTTAATTTCGTTATGGTGGCTGCTAATCTCTTTGAAATCAATAACGCCATCAAGACAGGTGATCGCCGGCCTTTGGAAGCCGTTCGACAGATCTTCTCCTCTCCCGCCATCAGAAAATGCAGTAAGTTTATTTGAAAAACTATGATTATTATTGTTCTTTTGAAACATTTTTTTTGTGCGCGTCACCAAACACAACCATTTTAGAAACAATAATAAAAAATCCCGCAACACATCCCTGGCTTTAGTGGATATCTCTAGCCTCCTTGAGGTCTCGAGTTGTGTTGGTAGGTTATGTGTTTAACACGCGGTGATTAAAAGGAAGAAAACCTAACGTTCATTCTAACACAATTTTTTTGTTTTGATTTAGTTTCAATGATGTTAGTTTTCTCATAGTAATTTCATTTTATTGAATATGGAAAACTCAGGTTATAACTTAGTTTATAATGATTTGACGTGCTGGTTCATTAGGTCATCTGTTACGGAAATCTCTATTTCTCTTAAAAGTATGGGCAAAATGATAATAATATTATTTTGTTCCTACGTGAAAAGAAACTGGGAGATTCCCGTAATATAGAAGACCTAAGCTCTTAGGAGAATTAAGAGGTCTTGAATATAAAATTAAAAAACGAATTATGGACTTGTAATATATTATAAGAACAAAATTCCAATAAAAATATGCATTTCGAGATAATCAAACCCAATACATAATATACATTATACTACTATTTTATTGAACATTTTAAAAACATTGGATGCATACTAATTTAGTAGGTAATAATTTTATTTTATTTTTGATTTAATCCCAGTACAACCCCTGGACAGATCTTGACTAGAAAATTGTTTAATGTTTTCAAAAAAACCCTTTATATGTAGATGAGAATCCTTTGCTTATCTTGACCCATGGAGACATGATACCTTGTGAGGAAAGAATCAACGCCCGAGTGAAGATTTGCGAATATCTCGACATATTGGAGGCGGGAGTTTACGACATTGTTTGCGTTACGAGCTATGGATTCCTCCCGGACGAATCAGACCTCATCGCAGCTTATTCGGTGACGGAAGCTATTTACCGGGCACTACTAGTCTCGGACAGGGGAAACCTTCCAAAGAGAAAGATAAAGGACAAGATGGTTATGGTCATGGTTTGGTTTATGCGTTTGATTGGGGCTATGTTTGGTCTGTTGGCTCGTTTGTTCTCTGGCTTGAGCTCTAGGCACTAAGTTAAGTAGTGTACTTAGGGAGTGAAGAGAAAAAAAGAAGCTTATATTAGAGAGATCAGGATAATGGTTTTCATGCATGCATGTAAGCTTTTGGATGCTTATTGCTTGTTTTGTACTAGTGTATTTGCTTAATTTGTCTTTATTTTAAAAAAAAAGGACCCATCTTTTAGTGTATTTTTAATTAATATTATTGCAGATGAATGAAGCTCTTCATAGCATTAATTTGTGCTTCAAATTAATTTTGTTTCAAATTGGATTCAATCTTTAAAATTGAATATAATAATTTTAGGGTCCACCCTATAATGAGGTGAGTTAGACAGCCCTTTAGATCCCATCGTTCCGGGTCTCCAAAAACTTAAAAAAGAAAATTTGTTTTATACAAGAATGAGTTGAACCTCATCTTAATTATTTTTGCTAAATTAAATACAAAACTACTGTATGTTTCATTCAAGTTAAAAAAAAAAAAATTAAGAATGATTTTTTTTTGTCAGACTAGTCCCCAAACTTCAGGTTGGCCCCTGAATAGTGTAATTATTAATTGATTTTATGATTTTAGAATTTTAATTTACTTTTATAATTTTGTTTATATCCCATTATTCCTACTCTTTTCATCAAATCACTGAATATAAGATTAAATTATTTTTATTAAAATTAATTTGTAAAGACAATATAATATTTCAATAATTAAATCAATTAGAAAACTAAAAAAATTACTTTTTTTACCAAACAAAATATTTTAAAGAAAATAAAAAAAAACTAAAAACATACCAATGGTAAGAAAAAGAAAAAGAAGCTTAAGAAAAAAACATAGCAACGGTCGACTCTGACATTTGAATTATTAAATGACCGGGAAAGATTCGTTGTATATCAAATCTAGATATTTGGGGATCCTCTGTACCTAAATCAGATCACTGTAGCTCTGATACTGCGGATCTCCGAATATCTGGATTTGATATACGACGAAACTTTCCCGGTCATTTAACAATATCGATGGTAACAATTAATTGCTAGATGACCATTTCAATTACTAAGTTGGCAAATAAGATGTGATCTACATATATTGGATGCGTGTCTGAGTTCTGAGTTTTCTGCAAGTATTGAATTTTGGACAATTTCATTTATTTTGATTGTCACGTGAACCACTAAGATTTTGTTTGAAATCCTTTGAACTTGACCCATTATTTAAGGAAACTGACTTAGTGTTGAAAGGACCAGCTGTTGAAGGATCACTATTGAAGGGACCAAGCCCATTATTGAAGGAATCAGGCCGCAATTGTTTTCTTCAGATAGTTGAGCTAACAAATGAGAGTGAACTGAGGAACCATGCGACCATCCTCCTACTCTACGATAATTATTCTGATTTCTATGATTTTGACGAGATCTCTCATAAGCAACGTCGCAGAAAAATCATTAACTTGGCCGGAAGAAATAAGTATATGTTCGTGATTTAGTAGAAGTCTTGTAAGTTCACCAAAACTTACATGTTCAACTCTTGTTGCGGTTGCGACGATAAGTTATTCGAAGTCTGGACCAAGATTACCAAGTATATACAAATTGAATTTTCTGTCCAGCAATTATAAGTGAGTGGGCTATCGATTTCATGCTTTGCAAATACTCATGTATTGTGGAGTTTTCTTTTTGTGGGTTTGATTTTGTAGTTTTAATTGCATTACTCTAGCATTAGATTAATTATAAAACATAGTTTCTAGGATTAACTAGAGTATTCATGTTGTTTATGTAATTTCTATTACAATATGTGTAAAAATATTTTCTATTAGTGTAGAATTAACAAACCTAATATTTTTGAGTCTTGAATATCCCATTCTTCATATCGTGGATTCTTGATATTATTATTGTTCTGTTTTCAGCGATAAATGCACGTTCAATCAAATGTTTTTCTTCTCTGATTAGATGTTTGATCAAATTGCAACACTTGACAATGGGTAGAATTTGTGATTTCCACAACACGTAGTTGTTTTTGTCGAGCAAAGTTTTGGAAGAGCATTATAGTTCTTCTCTCCCATGATCTTGTTGGAGTTTTCCTTTGCTTTGATACCAAGATCAACTAAAAATATGAATGAAGTATTGAAGAAAAAGAATAGTAATAAAATAATAGATGAGGAACTTTTGCAGCTAGCTAAGTATTATTAATTAGCATATTTTAACCTTAATTTATGACATATTTATAAAGTGCAGAAAGATAATAATAAAATTTTTATATATAATTATATGAGGCTTAATTTCAAGTGTTTGGATTTTCGGATCGAGAGTTGTGGTTAACTTGAATATATATGTGAGAATAAAGATACACGTAGTTGACCCTCCCATAAACTTGCAATATAACAAAAACAAGTACAACCTTTTATATATATATATATATATAATACTTAAAATTGAATTGTCAAGTTGAGACAAGTGATTAATTTGAATCTTAACGTGAGAGTAAATAGGTACGACCTATATGGATCAAACCGTGGATCAGTTTGAATAAGAAAACGATAAAACTTTTTTATATTTCTTTTTTTATTTCTCTCTCTACAAATTTAATTTAATTATATTAGAATATATATATATATATATATATATATATATATATATATATATATATATATATATAATTCTACACCAATTTTAGAAATTATATAAAAAATTTATTCTTTTTTATTTATATATTTAACTAATAAATGAAACATTAATAATTCAAAATTTAATTATTTAAAGAATAAAAATTAATTATATTATCATAATAAATGTTTTTCTATAATTTTTTTTTAATAAATATCCATCTATCTATATATGTTTAATTATTAAACTGTTCGAATTGTCGGGTCAAGAATTGTAATTAATTTGGATATATACATATGAGGGTAAATAAATACTTGAGTCGAATTGTGAATTGACCCGCCCATAAACTTAAAACGGTTAAAAATAAAATTAAAAATTCTATATGTATGTTTCGAATTTACAACATAATAAAACAAGTACAACTCTTTAACCAACTAAGCTAATAAGACTTTATATTTTAAATTTAATACCAAATTTGATGAACACGAGACGTTTTAACAAAAATAAGTTCAATTTTTTAATTAACTAATATATATATATATATATATATATATATATATATATATATATATATATATATATAAAATGATGTTTACTTTTTAAAATGTCTAGATTACCCGGTTGAAAACTCTAATTAGTTTGGATATATATGTGAGAGTAAATTAAAAATATTATCACACTTTTATTGTAATTTTTTTTTCTCAATTTTTATATTATTACTCGTGCAAATGCATAGACTACGTGCTAGTATTAATTGAATATTGTCTATAATTATATCATCAACAATCTCATCCACTATATCAAATCTAACCAAAAACCAGAGATGCATTTTCACATCCAGAAATTGCAATAGTTTTTTAATAGATATTTGTAAAACAACAATAATTGGTGTCTAGCAATAATTCTATTTATATTAATTATTTTTATATTATTATATTATATATATGAATCGTTTTTATTCCACCAAGATAGCCTAGTAGTAAAAGTCGGCTTAAAAGACTAAAATGTCACGGATTCGATTCCATCTGAAAGCGCTTTGAGCTTAAGCGGGGCATGACTGTGGGGTGTTATTCTAGTTCTCTTTTATTAAAAAAAATATATATGAATCATATTTAAAAATTATATATATATATATATATATAATCTATTTATAACTTAATATGCGATATATTTAAATAAAAATAAATTATTATTTTTGATTATATATATATAATCTATTTATAACTTAATATGCGATATATTTAAATAAAAATAAATTATTATTTTTGATTATTTTTCTATAATTTAAATTTGATGAGTGACTAATATTTTTTATACCGAAAAAATTGATAAAATTAAATTAATCTTTTTAATTATTTATCTACATTTTATATTTAACACAAAATGATAAATAATATTTTTTATATTAAAAATATAGTTTTAGCTTATTAATAAAAAGGATATAATGTTATTTGTGAATTTTATAAAAAATCAAAAAATTAAAATTTCGAAATTTTATAATACATAAAATATGTACAAGAACATGTATACACAAAATTATAAATCAAACACATCAATCAAAGTGGTATGATGGTTAAAGTGATCATCTTTCACACTCGAGACAAGAGTTTGAATCCTTGCAAATGCAAATTTAAGTAAATTATATTTGTGGATAAGAGGTCCATACCGAAGACAAGAGTTTGAATCCTTGCAAATACAATATTAAGTAAAATAAATGATAGATGATTAATTTGACGCAAAATAAAAGGCTGATAACACTGGATTGTGTTCAATTGATATTGATGGTAAGTTTGTCGAGGGTAAGAGACCGATAATAAAAGATTATGAGGTGATAATTGATTTGTTGAGGGATAAGAGATCGATAAATTTGTTTGTTAAGGATAAGAGAACTTGTGAAAGTGTGATTGAGTTTGTGGTTGGTTTACCGAGGGATAAGAGGTAGATAACAAAGGATCGTGGTGATGTCACGAGATTAGAGGTCGATTGAGATTTTGGTGGTTGGGTTGCGATTGCCGAGGGATAAGAGGTCGGTAAGGTCGATTGAGTTTGATAATTGGTTTACTAAGTGATAAAAGATGCCGATAATATTTGTTTTCTATTTTCCAAAAAAAATATATTTGTTTTCTAAAAGGATAAGAGACTTGTGAAACAATGAAAGTGTGATTGAGATTTGTGGTTGGTTTTCCGAAGGATAAGAGGTCGGTAACAAAGGATCGTGAGGTCACGAGATTAGAGATTTATTGAGATTGGTGGTTGCATTACCAATAGATAAGAGATCGGTAACATTGGAATTGGAATGTGGTTTACTGATGGATAAAAGGTCGATTGAGATTTTGTGGTTGGTTTGTTAAGAGGGATAAAATGCCAATAACATTGGTTTGCCAAGAATATGAGACTTGTGAAATTGTGTGATTGAGTTGTGGTTTATTGAGGAATAATAAACATGTGAAAGTATGATTGAGTTTGGTGGTTGGTTTGCTGAGGGATACGAGGTATGAAAGTGTGATTAAGATTTGTGGTTGGTTTACCGAGAGATAAGAGGTCAGTAACATTGGTTTGTCAATGATAAGATATTTGTTGTTGGTTTGTCAAGGGATAAGATGAGAGATTAGTAATATGAGAGACTAATTAGAAAACAACAAATATTAGTGGTTAAATATATGAAAGAGATTGTTGGTCTACCGAAGAAGTTAAGGTAAAGAGGTTAATGATTGATGGGATAGTTAGTTTGTCAAAAGTGAAATTAAAAGATGTTGGTACTGTTGAGATAGTTGGGGTGCAAAAATGAGTTTACAAGATTAGTAATATGAGATGTCTATTATGTAAGAAATGATATTTTTGATTGACCGATAAATGAGAGTAAAATTAGTGAACTAATGAGAAAAAAGTTAAATGAATGTCTCTTTATCAAATTTGCTATCATGTTTCTCTTTTTTGATGAATAACAAAAATAATGTTGAATGAGATAAGTAAGACGACCACTAGACTGTCCCAACCACCGAAGTTCTTCATGTTCAGACCATAGATCTAAGATATTGTCGACGAAAAATATGATGAAGGTAATGAAACGATAGTGATGATGGCAACGACAAAAATATAAGTATCCTCTATTTCAACTTTATAAATGTAATTTTTATTTATCTTTATAAATATAATTTTTATTTATCTTTGCAACACATAAACATTATGCTAGTTATAATAAAATAAGTACACCACTACAAATTATAATAAAATAGTCTGGTGGCTCACCACTAAAAATATATAAAATTTATTTATGATTAAAAAATATTCATACTCTACCTAACACTAATCACTACGGATTTATTTGGTAAGCTTGAAATTGACATTGAAATTATAGTCTAATTCCAATTCTTAAGTAGTATATTTATAGAGTGCGAAAAGAGAATAATAAAACTAATTCTTAATTTTTTTGAATTGTAATAGAATAACTACATAAATTTCTAACTAATTAAGGTTAAAGATATGACTATTTTAAGTTCACTAACTAAATAATTATATAGTTTAGTTTGATTCTCACGCTTTGAATGAAATATGGATATCATAATCGAGCAGTGTCGTGTTATTTCTTCTTTATTAAAAAAAATACATGTCCCTAAAAAGAAAATGAAAAAAATTATCTATTCACAAGTAACATTATTTTATTAAAAACAGTAATAATAAACTAACATTATTTTACCTATAAAAATAACACTACATATTTGACTATTACATATTAATTGTGTTCATATTATTAATTATATGTTATTTTTTTTGTTAGAATAATAATTTCAAAATTATTTTTATTTATAATAATTTAAACTATTTATGTTATAAAAAAATATTCAAATAATTGTTTATATAAATAAAAATAAATAAATTAAAATTACTTCAATAACAAAATATTTCAAAATGAAATGTATAACTATTTAATATGTATTTTTAGTTATGATTTTGAGAAAATGAATATTTTATTGGTAAGAAAATTTAAAAAGTATTAATATATAATGAAAAAATAATAAATAATAATTTAAAATAAAAATAATTTAATATTTTGATTAATAAGAAAAAAATATATAATGTTTTATTATTTTAGTTATTAAAATAATCTCAAATAACAAGTTTGTGATGAAATTAATGCAAACTTTATAATATGCAATAAATTATCATAAAATTTTCAATGTTTTATTATATCACTGTGAATAAATTCCATTATTATTATAAATATTAAAATTGTGGTGTTAACTTTTTAAAATTAAAATACATAAATAAAAATTAAGATTTATTTATTATGTTAGAGAAAAAAAATAGAGATAAAAATGTTATTAATAAGTAATTACTTGTAGACAAAAAAAAAATGTAGTGGCAGAAAATAAAAATGAGAATGGGTCCACATATCAATTTAAGGGACTTCATAAAATGAAATCCAGGCTGGCAATTGAAAGGCAGTTTCTTTTGTACGGATATTTAGTTGGACTCATTCATCTGGTCACGCTATGCTGCGGTGCAGCATTGTGCCGTACCCGTACTCCCTCCTTGCAATAAACGTTTCGGTGTTATATCAAATCCAGATCCATCCACGTGTCAATCTTTTAATGGAATGATTTTGACACTGTGCCTCGTTTAAGCCACATGTACAGGGTTTCTCTACCCTTGATATTTTAGGGAAAAACACACTGAATCCTATGAAATGTCCCACGTGGTCAATATTGTCATTTTGCTGGAAAATAGTTTTTATTTTATTTTTCAAGAAATATTTTTTGATAATAAAATAATTTTATTTTTAATTTGATAAATTATTTGATTTTATTTAAAATTTAAATATTATAAAAATTAATAAATTAAATAATGTGATTTAGTATTTTAATTAATAAATTAAATAATTTGATAATTTTAAGAAAAATATAATAAAATATATATTTTTTGAATAAAAATCTCATAAAAATGATCTTAGATACAAGTAATACAAGTTTATTATTGATTTAAAAAAATTGAGATACATAAAATTGGTAGATAATTTTTTTTTAACTATGCTTAAACATATTGCTATCAATATATAATAATGCATGTAATTTATCTTAGTACATGTGTGAACAACATTTTCATGCATAACTCTATAATAGAAAATTTTCAAAATCATGACCTACCCTTCCTAGGTTTATTTTATTCTCTTTAAAAAAAATTTAGAATTTTTTTAATAAAATAATGAATTAAATATGTAACCCGCAAACAAACTTAATAATTTAATGGGCTTGAACCCCGAACCTAGTTAATTATTAAGATTTAATTATTATGAGGGAGAGAAGTTTAATGTAAAATATACCATTTATTTAGTTTGGACTTTGTATTAGATTTATATTAAAAGAATATTATATTTTACTTCTATAATATATATAACTTCCCCGTGAATTTTTCAAATTAATGAGTATAGTCACAAATGATACGTTTTAAAAGGTGAATTAATATGAGAAATTAAACTAATCCCTAAGGATTTGTGTTTGTGAATTGTGATGACATGCATCTCTATATTAGGAATTATTGCAAGTGATGAGGATATCCTTTTTTTAGTTTACCTTTTAAATATATTTTATAGTTCAAAATCTTTTTAATCAATTGAAATTAGTAAATACCATTTGGCCAAAATATCCTAAATTATAGACCAATCATGGCACTGCACTAATCTCTAAGGTGTCGAAGAACTGGACCTAAAACAACTCTTTACTAGGATTGGGACAAACGAGGAACGAGTGACCCTCCGATGCTTGACATTTAACTTGACAGCATGTGGCCGAGCGAAGCGCATCCCCAACATTCATTCTGAGCCAGGATCGAACTCTCCATGAGATTCATAGTTGTATTACTTAATTATAGCTTCCTTGTTGGTAGCTTATTGTACTAGCATACCACTTATGGCTTAGTTTGAAACTTCTGTGTTTGTACTTCAAATGGCTTAGTGTAATCTGTTGCAATAAGGTTATCTATCTGTCGGAATCGCCCGATTAAGTTGGACAGTAGTGACTCTTACAAAGGGGACCGCTCCCACCTTTAGGAAACGATCGCCACACAGACCCAAGCAAGGCATGGACACCTAAACTAGTCAGAAAAATCCCCGAATGACTAGTTATGAAGTTATAATCTATAATAAAATTAGGGATGCAGTTGTATACCCCAATTTTTCATATAATATAATAGTATTATTAATTATATATATTATATTATTATTCTTAATTTTTCATTTACTTTCTCATAATATTATACAATATATATAACTTTTTTATCTTTTTTTTATCTCTTTTCTGTATTATAATATATTACTCATTTTATATTATATATAAATATTAATAAAAAAATAATTTAAAGACCACAAAATTTAAATTTGATTTTACCTCAATTCTTCCCTAGAATGATAGAGATGATTACATTATTATAAATTCATTTTAGGTTGGACTCAATCTATATCCATTTATATACATTTGTAGTTATTTGAGCATATCTATTATTTAAATAATACTATATTTACATATAGATAATTACATACCATTTAAATCAACTCCAACCCTACTATATACTCATGCACATACCCATTTTATCTCTCCAATGAACACCAAACTGAAACAAAAAATGAGAAATTCATCGCTGTTGTTATATTGTTGGTATAAAAATATAATTTTAGAATATTCTCCTTGAGTTTGAAAATAAATTTTTAAGTTAGAGATAAATTATTGTTTAACGTGACATTTACTCTATTTTAAATTTAAGAATGAATTTTTAGTTTGGAGATACCTTTGAAATTAGGAATTAGGATTATGTAGGAATGGATTTGATTGTCAATATTTTATATATATAAGGCTAGGCCGGTAAGCAAACCCAATGAACCACCTTGACCAAACCGCAAACGAACCTAATCGGTTTATTCAAATAACTGACAATCTAAAATTCATTGAACCGAACTCATCTAGTTTGGTTTGGCGGTTCGACCACACACCATCCGTTTGTCGATTTCAACAATAGACAAAAGAGTAAGTTAGGGAGTAGCTCTTCGTTTTGACTCTGTTCTCCATTTGTGAATCGCGCCATTAACTATTACCTCCACTCCCATTAGATCTGAATTAAATGGTGACATCCGATCATTGGAGACCGATTATCCTATTGTCTTAATTTAAGTTGGCTTTCATTCTTCAAGGTAAGCTATTTAATTTAATCTTTTAGAATATATATCATTACTAAAACTGAAATATAAAATGAAATGAAACTAAGGCTTGATAAAATTATCAATTTAATCAATTATTTATGTATCTAATCTCTAACAAATGTAATGATAAAAATTAAGTAAATATATTGAATTGATAAATGGGGCAATGAGATGATATTAATATGAGTGTTTACATTAAAAATTAACATTGAACATAATTTATCTTTGCATGTTTCTTATCCCAAAATGTTTTTTACTTATTGTATTATAAAATATACTGCAAATAAAATAAAATTTAATTTGATAAATGATGAAAATGATATTATACATTAAACAAATAGAAATTAGACTAATGTGTAAGCGATTCGATTTGGTAGGTTTTATTAACAGAAACGTGTTTATCACGTTTGTTCAGAAACGTGTTAATCACGTTTGTTCAGAAACGTGTTTATCACGTTTGTTTGATCGATTAAGTATAAACGGTTATAAAATCGGTTGGATTGTTTAATAGGTTTAATCGGTTTGGTCATCAATATATCTGTTAAAATAAACTAAAAATATATTAATAACAATTTATACCATTTATATGAACAAATGCAAATACTGTATATTACTGTGAATATAATTCGGTAACATAATTCATAGATCACTGCCATAATTTCCAAAACACAAATATATTATATTAAGATTTTCTTACTAAATATCACACTAAAATTGAGTCAACAATAATAAAATTAAATTTGTCAACTACTAATAATAGTTTGTATATATGAAAAATCTTTTATTATTAGTTTGAATTTATGACCTAACAATTATAATGTTCATTTTTTTGTTCTCGTTTTATTTAAATATTTAATTCATTTGAATGGTTTAAGCGATTTCAATGTCGTCGAACCGAAAACCGAATTATTAGAATCAATTTGTTAAAATGAAAATCGTAACAAATTCGTTCTAATCGGTTCGTTTTTTTTAAATTAAGAAAAGAACTAGCATAATACCCCACAACCCTGGTCCTCCGTTTAAACTCCAAACACTTTTAGATGAAATCGACCCGTGACCTTTTGATCTTAAGCCAACTTTCAAACGATTCAACGATTCGTTCTTGATTTGAGTTGTTTTGGCTCAACTTCAACTATTTATACCACGTTCGTGAATTGTGCCATAGTAAACATAAATTTTCTCTTAATATTATTATTATAAAATTAACAATGGAGAACAAGAATTTATTTTTATGACATCACTTAAATTTAATATGAGATTTTTTTACCTCACCTTATCAACATCATTTATGACACCAACTTCAAACTAACCATTACTCTTATTATTATTATAATGATTTTTATAATTTTTTGTAGATTATTACATTAGTTAATTAGATAAAATAGAATAAAGTTATAATTAGAGAAAAAATAGTATGTTATATTGGCGTCTTGTAGAGTGGTGACTTGTGCTAAACATCATCTTCTCTTTAAGAAAGAGAGGACTGCAAAGCACGTCGGTGCCACAGGGAAGGAACGCCATTTCCATTTCCAGGTTCTGCTTTAAGTAAATCCATTCTTCTCTTTTCTTATTTTCTCGATTGATTTCAACTCCAATTACTCAGAGGGAGGGAGAAGGGGAAGGGGAAGAGACTTCTCCCAAACTCACTCTGGCGGTGTCATCGAAGGAACCTTAGCGTTCCTCGTCGCTTCGTTTTCTGAAGAAAGAAGAACAAGAAAAGAAGAGGCATCTACCGTTCAAAGATGCTCTGGATTATGCGATTATCTGGAATTTTCTCTGCTGCAATGGTAATCGTCGTTCTATCACCATCTCTACAGTCATTTCCACCGGCTGAAGCAATTAGATCATCAAATCTCGACGGATACTTCCGATTACCGAGTCAAAGTTCTACTACAGATAAGTTTTCCTTCAGAAAATCAAATGCATTCCACAATGCTGAAGATTGCAGTTCGTCAACAATGGGAAGAAATGGCGTATGCGATCCTTCTCTCGTTCACGTCGCAATTACTCTCGATGTCGAGTATCTTCGTGGCTCTATCGCCGCCGTTCATTCCATTCTTCAGCATTCCCGATGTCCAGAGAGCGTCTTCTTTCATTTTCTCGTATCGGATACCGATTTGAAAACCCTAGTTCGTTCAACTTTCCCGCAGTTGAAATTCAAGGTCTATTACTTCGATCCTGATATTGTTCGAAACCTTATTTCAACGTCAGTGAGGCAAGCGCTTGAGCAACCTCTGAATTACGCCAGAAATTACCTTGCCGATCTCCTAGAGCCTTGTGTTCACAGGGTTATATATCTGGACTCGGATCTAGTTGTTGTTGACGATATTTCGAAGCTATGGACAACAAAATTGGGAGGTAAGACAATTGGTGCGCCGGAATACTGTCATGCAAACTTCTCAAAGTACTTCACAGCGAGGTTTTGGTCGGAGAAGCGGTTTTCTGGCACGTTCTCCGGTCGGAATCCCTGCTATTTCAATACTGGTGTTATGGTTATAGATCTTGCCAAATGGAGGCGATTTGGATACACGAAGAAGATCGAGAGGTGGATGGATATTCAGAAGAATGAGAGGATCTATGAACTGGGTTCGCTTCCTCCATTTTTATTGGTTTTCGCCGGTCATGTTGCTCCGATCGAACACCGGTGGAATCAACATGGTTTGGGAGGGGACAATGTGAAGGGGAGCTGTAGAGATTTGCATCCAGGTCCTGTGAGTCTTCTCCATTGGAGTGGGAGTGGTAAACCTTGGCTAAGGATTGATTCTAAACAACCTTGTATTCTAGATTCATTGTGGGCACCATATGATCTGTATGCTCACTCCATGTGAATGTGGTTTTAGGAACTGTCAAACTGGTAAATTCTCTCTTCTATTTGATTTTGCCCTTGTTATCATTTCATAAATTGTTCTTACTATTTGAATTGATTTCATTTCTTATTGTTTTTTCATCACATTGATTCTCAGACTATATATGTATTATATTCCATTACTTACTTACTCTTTTGCATCTAGAATAAGAAAACAAGTAGAGTTTTGTTAAATTCAATAACATATTCATCTTGCTTGTTTTTTCTAATCAATCAGGTCAATCAGTCAGCTACATATTATTAATTACTTGATTTGCTTGCACCTTTTTACTTGACTTTCTTTTGAGTTAATTGAAGTAAATGGTTTCAGATGTGGGTTTCATTTATGGGTGTTTACTTCTGAAAGGTTGTTGCTTTATTAATGGTGTACTGGTCGGCCATTTAAGTCATGTGCACATGTTGCTTTAAGAAGATGATATTAGATGAAGAAAAAGCTTGCTTATCTCCTTAGGATTTGTTCTGTTCTGTTTATTATCTCTCAAATTATTGACCCTTAGATTTATATGGTAGTGAATAACATAGACAAGAACAGTTAAAACAGTGGTGGGTATTGATGCTAAGAAAATAAGTTGCTTTACAATGTATGTATATTTGAGGTTAAACCAACCAAAGAGGTTCTAATTGGTTGGGGGTATTGATGCCAAGAATCTAAGAATCAATGATCTCCTCCATTTTGAAAAAGTATAGCCCTCCCCCATCTTTTACAGCTGGTATTTTCCTTTTCTCAATTGGATAACCAGCTTGGATTTTCATTCATGTATTATTGGGATTTTTTGAAAAAAAGAGATCAGAGAAGAGTTAGAGTGAAGATTCTTTTTGATTGATAAATTATAAGGTAGGGGTCCAATTATAAGAGAAGATCATTGTTGCTTACATGAGGGGAGTGGGGACTGAGTGATGGATGCATTTAAACTTGATTAATTAAATAGAGATTAAGCTAATAATGAGTTTAATCCCTCTTTGTCTATTGATAGGATATAAGACTTTGCAACTAAATGATAGCTTTGATCATATAATATAATATAATATAATATATTATTGATTGACTGACAGCTTATCTCTCATAATTACTCTAATCATGCAACACTTCCCTGTTGATAGTATTTTATAAACAGCAAAATGATAAAAAGAAGTAGGTCATTCACATGGATTTAATTGCTATCTGGTTGAAAGTTCCTTTTCAATGTTTTTTTTTTTTATATATTTAAATGAACTGGATGATTGTATTGTATAATTTGATATATATATATATATATAAGAAGTGTGATTATAATAAAAGCATATTCCAACCAGACCCATTTTTATTATAAAAGATATTATAACAATAAATAGTTATTATTTTGCTTGATAAGGGAGAAGGGGGGAAGCACAGCAAAGCAATTCACATGTAATATAACTATTTTTCCCCCACTTTTCTATCAAGTGGCTTTTATTTAAGTAGGAGATGGCCTTTACGTGTCTTAGAGATAATGTTGATAATAATGCTATTTTTTATTCAATAATTTGGAAGTTATTTTAGCACTCTACATTTTGCGAGCTATTCGAATCTTGCTCGGTAAAAAGTTTATTTGAACTCATTTGTTAGTTTTAACGAGTTCAAGTTTGTTTAAAAGCTTGAAAAAATTTAAACGAGCAAACTAGAGCTTTTAAATATTTGGCTCTAGAGCTTTTAAATATTTGGCTCGTCAGTTCGCGAACATGTTCATTTAGAGACCCGTTAATGAGTTTGTAAACATGTTCTTTTATAGACTCGTTTATGAGATCGTGAAAATGGTCTTTTACTTTAGTGACTAGTTTAAAATATCGTTTCATATTTATTAATATATTGTTAAGTACACTTCAATATTTGAGTTTTTTAATGGGCTGATCCAATTTTATATTTGTTTGAATTATATATGTTAAGATTATTATGAATTTATATATGTTAGGAATATCTATTTGTTGAAGCTTATTCAAATGGGCACTTTGGTACTTTAGAAATTTGAAATCTTTGCGAGAACATTGTTTTTAGTCTAATTGTGTATCTGTTAAGGTTTGGAGATTGAATATTATATAATTTTGTGTTATAATCCTAGACTAGTGTAAACACTCGTTTTTTATACTTTGTTTGTAAACTTTAAAAAACAAAATATTTGAAATCGACGTTGTTTCGGTTCTTTGAAACAATTAAATTTCGTACAATTTAGAAATAGTATAAGAGAGGCTTAATTATTTAAATTAAACCCAAAAATTATATAAATATAATAAAAGGTTAAAAACTATTTAAAAAAAAAAATGGGACAACGGATTAAGTATGTAGCCTGCAAATACACTTAATCATTTAACCAGGCGTAGAACTTGCCGCCCGACGGGCTCGAACCCAGGAACTTAGGGTTGGTATTCACCTCTTTTTGCAAACACTAAATGTTGTTAGCCTAGTTGGTTAAAAACTATTTAAATTAAAGCCTAAAAATATATAAATAAAGAGGCTTAATTATTCAGAATAAATTAAAGCTTATATAAAAAAACATAAACAAAAAAGTGAACTAATTGTATTTGTTTGCCCAAGGAACAAAAGGGCTTTTTCTTTTTTCTTTTGATTTGCTGGCCCAAAAAGGAACGTAACCCTTTACATGCAGTTGGACGCCTCCAACGCGTGATGAACGTTTCCCCACGACCCTCCGAACGGGTTCAGATCAACTATTCCACCTTGTTCCAAAATATCAAAACGACATAGGATTTTTATGATTTAATTAACAATGAAAATGAAACTCGTATATTTCCTTATTCTCTTGTTTCTTCATTTTCTCAACGCAGTATTTTTATGATCACTATTCCTTTTCTTTCTCAAATTTTTAAGCAGTTTAAGCTCTTCACGTCAATGTATGTGGAACCCTAATTTATTTTCGGATGAATACATCTTCACGAGTTAAGCCTAAGGTAAATCTTTCAGAAAAAGTTAAGGTTGATTCATTTAAAAAATTTAGTGTTTATTCGTTTAGCAGAAATTTGATACGGTAAAGTTAGGAGCTCTGAATGTCCACAAAGAAGCTGGATATATACATAATTCATTTTGAAGATTATCCGGTGATAACCCGACCAGGGAGTCGTTTCCAAATTTTTTTCTAATTTTCCGGGGAAAGATATATTTTGCATAAATAATATATTTTTGTCTAATTTTTTATTATAATTTTGTACAAATGAATTCTGTATATATGAAAGGTATAAATTTATCAATTTTTTTTCCAATAAAGATTGTCCCAACTTTACTAATTGTAAAATGTGGGAAGTATATACTAGAAACTTACTGCTTTAAAATGCTTCCTTTGTTAATGTTAATAACAAGTTCAATGCAGATTCAAAACACGCTTTCTTAAAACTCAAGGTAACAACAATACATAAACGTGACTTTCCTAAAACTTACCATTTGGCGAGCCTTGTCATATTTATATTTTTTTACATAGTCTGATTTTTTCAACAAATTGTTCAATGTTCCGCATCTTATACGTTATAAAGATATGCAAAACTTACCGTAAATATATTTTTTTTATTAGGTAAAATTATGAGCTTTTTTGAGGTTTTATTGTACATAAGCTCCCATCTTTAAATTTTTATTTCTATTATTTTATTTAAATTTTAAGTCTAAGTTTTCTTTTTCAATTGTTTGAATAATCATATTTTTAGAAATGATTTGTGTTATATAGTATAATGCAGCCATGTGCTCACGTGGAAAAAGAACAATATTAGTGACATTGAAGAATACTAATCCAGGAAAGAGATTTTGGTCATGTCCTAATTGGCCGGTATATTTATTAAATATATGTTGATAATTCTTATCTTGTAAGTTGTAAATCTTTATTTTTGTATCAATTATTTTAGCAAGGTTCTTAAGCATGTCTATTTTTTTAATAATATGTTCCAAAAATTTGTCAAAGAGCTAAAAATATTATACTTAGTTTGTTGAGATGTGTGAATGAAAAAAGATGTTAAAATTAAAAAAGTGGAGGTGATACTTGAAAAACATAGATGAAGAGAATAGAAATTATGTGTGGTAATTATTGTATTGTTAATATATAATTATTGTATTGTTAATCATATATATATTACTAATTAGTTTAAAATATTTACAACTTGAGGTAAGTTACTGATTAATATTTTCATTTAATGCAAATGATAAAATTGACTCAAATTATGACAAATTATTATATATATTTAGATGAAAAAATCAAAGCAAGACAATATAAAGGAGAAGGTTGAATGGAAATTGTAGCAAATGTTTTATTTTTAAACCTTTGCTTGATAGGCTTCTATTGTGTAACTAATTCATAATGTTTTAAACATTTTGTATTTACTAATAACAACGATAAGTAATTACATAAAGACATTATATTTATTTAGAAACAAATAAATTCATATTATAGCATGAATGAACTGTACAAATGAATAAGTATAACAATATTTACCTGAATTATCCTTATACTTTGGTTATGAGTCTTAAAAATAAACTAATAATTTTGCAATGTTTAAAAATCATCAAATATATATATATATATATATGAATATACACTAAAAATCACTCAAATAAAAACATTTTCTAAAAATCACTAAAGTTTACATACAATCACAACAAAAACACTACACTTTGACATTATATCACTTATTGTATTCCAAATAGAGAAAAATTTCTATTTTACAAATATTATTGCATCATTCTCTAATTTGTTTATCGGCATCCTTCGGCCTCTTGCCTCTAAGAAGAACCAATATCAATTTGTTGTTCCGGCTACAACAATAATAAATGTTTGAAATCATTCAATAATTAATCAACAATATTCTCTAATTTAATAAAATAAACATTTGAATATATGACTAAATACTATTTGTATAACAATAAATACCAATTATGTATTCGACCAAAACATCGAAGGTTGTAAACTACAATAAAATATGATAATTACATATTTGTTTCAATTGATTAATAAATATTTTAAAAATAGAATTACGAATGTACCTGAAAATACGGTACAAATAAAACTTGTGAGTTTCAGATATACTTAAACTATCAACGGAATCATAAGTACATGCTTATGAGTTATCAACTAAAATA
Organism: Impatiens glandulifera; assembly: GCF_907164915.1. Classification (NCBI taxonomy): domain Eukaryota; kingdom Viridiplantae; phylum Streptophyta; class Magnoliopsida; order Ericales; family Balsaminaceae; genus Impatiens; species Impatiens glandulifera. The sequence goes on from NC_061866.1 coordinate 1,064,218, forward strand.
AAAAAAAAATATAGTTTTAAAACTTTTGATATCAATTATAACATTATTGTCCAAAAAAAAAAAAATAAAAAAAAATATATAAACATAATTCATCCGATGTTGATATTGTCGTAAGACAGAATTGTTCAACAGAAATGTAAGATTCAAAAAAATTTATATTCAGATTCTCCAAAATTATGCCAGCATGATAAAATAACTTAGGGTACAACAACTTGCCTAGAGAAATAACAAATTTTCATTTCTGTTTTTATCATCATCCAATAACTGTATTTTAAAATATTATCATCTTGAAAATCCCAACTAACATATATGAACTATTCATACGAGAACGAATGTACAACAACATATTAATATATATTCATTTCATTAGTAACATCACCATCTATATTAATATAATTCATTTCATAGGCAATAAATAAATAAATAAATAAATAAATATATATATATATAATTCATTTCATAGGCAATAAATAAATAAATAAATATATATATATATATATTTATTTATTTATTTATTGCCTATGAAATGAATTATATTAATATAGATGGTGATGTTACTAATGAAATGAATATATATTAATATGTATGTTGTCTATGAAATGAATATATATTAATATATATTTTTGAAGATATTAATATATTTTCCCTAAAAAAAATATATTAATATATATGGTGATGCTACTGATATAGATATGTTATAAGAGGAGAAAAATCCAGAATCACCTCCTACTCTTATAAATGCATTTTATTAATTAAAATGTCCTCATGCTTAGATCTATAGCTTTCAACTATGTCAAATGGAGCAGATAAGTAAGATTACGAATATACCTAAGAATACGGTGCTAACAGAATTTGTGAAGCTTGAATTTTATACATACTCAAACTATCAACAAAATCACCAAATACATGCATATGTGTTAACAAAACAATTAGTTTTAAATTTTTTTGACATCCATTACAACAATATTGCATCATTAAAACAATTCTAAACACAATTCACCTGTTGTTGATATTGTCCATCAGGCACACATGAAATAGACCCGGTTAGTGATGGTTGATTGATCATTTTCAAAGGTTTTCTCTTTTTTGAAATCTTTTCTAGGCCATCTTTTAATCTCTTGCCTGAAACTGTTTTTTAATCCTTTTTACATAGAATAGATTGCCCTTCATTAGTTTCTATCTCCTCTTTATTATTGAGAAGACTAGAGGTAGTTGGCTCAATAAATTACAAATTCGCATCCACCACCTTACGCTAACCGAAAAGACTATCTTTAACAATCTTGTAGTGTTTTTGTTCTCCGCTTCTTTGATACTCAATTGAACAAACAACCCACACAGTTCTTTATATCTGATATTTTGAAGTATTTTATGCTCTAAAGACTGTTCATCAACATTTGAATCTTTGACTCCAACATATCCAACCTTAGCACCTCGTGTCCATCTTTTCAATGTGTACTCATTAGGAATGTCATAGACATTGGTGATCGTATATATTTTCAAAACATGAGAACACAAGATTCCCACAAACTCAAATTTTCTGCAATCACACTCAATTCTAAGATTACAAATATACCTAAGAATATGGTGCTAATCGAATTTGTGAAGCTTGAATTTCAGACATACTCAAACTATCAACGAAATCACCAAATACATGCGTATGTATTAACAAAATAATTAGTTTTAAATTTTTTTTACATCCATTACAACAATATTGCATCACTAAAACAATTCTAAACACAATTCACCTGTTGTTGATATTGTCCATCTGGCACACATGAAATATACCCAGTTAGTGATGGTTGATTGATATTTTTTTTAAAGGTTTTCTCTTTTTTGAAATCTTTTCTAGGCCATCTTTTAATCTCTTGCCTGAAACTATTTTTTAATCATTTTCTCCATAGAATGCCCTTCATTAGTTTATATCTCCTCTTTATTATTGAGAAGACTAGAGGTAGTTGGCTCAATAAATTGCAAATTCGCATCTACCACCTTACACTAATCGAAAAGACTGTCTTTAACAATCTTGTCAGTGTTTTTGCTCTCCGCTTCCTTGATACTCAACTGAACAAACAACCCACACGGTTCTTTATATATATATATATATATATATGATATTTTGAAGTATTTTATGCTCCAAAGACTGTTCATCAACATTTGAATCTTTGACACCAACATATCCAAGCTTAGCACCTCGTGTCCATCTTTTCAATGTGTACTCATTAGGAATGTCATAGACATTGGTGATTGTATATATTTTCAAAACATGAGAACACAAGATTCCCGCAAACTCAAATTTTCTACAATCACACTCAACTCTAAGATTACAAATATACCTAAGAATATGGTGCTAACAGAATTTGTGAAGCTTGAATTTCAGACATACTCAAACTATCAACGAAATCACCAAATACATGCGTATGTATTAACAAAACAATTAGTTAAAATTTTTTTTGACATCCATTACAACAATATTGCATTACTAAAACAATTTTAAACACAGGTCACCTATTGTTGATATTGTCCATCAGGCACACATGAAATAGACCCGGTTAGTGATGGTTGATTGATCTTTTTCAAAGGTTTTCTCTTTTTTAAATCTTTTCTAGGCCATCTTTTAATCTCTTGCCTGAAGCTGGTTTTTAATCATTTTCTCCATAGAATTCCCTTCATCAGTTTCTATCTCCTCTTTATTATTGAGAAGACTAGAGGTAGTTGGCTCAATAAATTGCAAATTCGCATCTACCACCTTACATTAACCGAAAAGACTATCTTTAACAATCTTGTAAGTGTTTTTGCTCTCCGCTTCCTTGATACTCAACTGAAAAAACAACCCACACAGTTCTTTATATATGATATTTTGAAGTATTTTATGCTCCAAAGACTGTTCATCAACATTTGAATCTTTGACTCCAACATATTCAACCTTAGCACCTCGTGTCAATCTTTTCAATGTGTACTCACTAGGAATGTCATAGACATTGGTGATCGTATATATTTTCAAAATATGAGAACACAAGATTCCCGCAAACTCAAATTTTCTACAATCACACTCAACTCTAAGATTACAAATATACCTAAGAATACCTAAGAATATGGTGCTAACAGAATTTGTGAAGCTTGAATTTTAGACATACTCAAACTATCAACGAAATCACCAAATACATGCGTATGTATTAACAAAACAATTAGTTTTAAATTTTTTTTGACATCCATTACAACAATATTGCATCACTTAAACAATTCTAAACACAATTCACCTGTTGTTGATATTTCCATCAGACACACATAAAATATACCCGGTTAGTGATGGTTGATTGATATTTTTCAAAGGTTTTCTCTTTTTTGAAATATTTTATAGGCCATCTTTTAATCTCTTGCCTGAAACTGTTTTTTTTAATCCTTTTCTCCATAGAATGCCCTTCATCAGTTTCTATCTCCTCTTTATTATTGAGAAGACTAGAGGTAGTTGGCTCATTAAATTGCAAATTTGCATCTACCACCTTACACTAATTGAAAAGACTATCTTTAACAATCTTGTAAGTGTTTTTGCTCTCCGTTTCCTTGATACTCAACTGAACAAACAACCCACACAGTTCTTTATACCTGATATTTTGAAGTATTTTATGCTCCAAAGACTGTTCATCAACATTTGAATCTTTGACTCCAATATATCCAACCTTAGCACCTCGTGCCCATCTTTACAATGTATACTCATTAGGAATGTCATAGACATTGGTGATCGTATATTATATTCATATTTAAATCTTAATTATTAATTTATAATTTTCTTTCAATAAAAGTCAAATTAACTTAAAATTGTACAAATTTCTGTCTAATCTACATATTAAATAAATCAAAAAAACTTCTGAATCTAAATCTTAAACTCGATAAGATCAAATATTTAATAACCACAATATATTTAAATTTATATGTAGTACAAATTAGGTATGAATTAAAATAATTTTTCATTTTGAATTTAATGCCTAAAATATTTTTTCAATTTTGAATTTAATGCCTATTTAATTTTTTTTATTAATTAAAGAAACTAGAGTTTTTCACAAGTCTCACTTCAATTTGAAGCAGTAACAATATTTATTATTTGTTTACCTACTAGATAAATTGTTTAAAGACTCAATTATTATTTGAGGGTCGAACTTAAGACGTTCTAACTAAATGAGATTTAAAATTTGAATTGTGTCATAAAATTTGAACAAGTATTAAAATTTTAACTTTTTAAGAGACAAAATATGTGTTATCTTATTTTAACGTATCTTTTTTCATTTTTCTAATTAATTTGTCACGTTTTTAAATGAAATAATATTTAAAGACGTTTTTGACGTATTTATTAAAATTGAGTATTGTTTTCGAGATTTACGCATTCTAATTTGTTTAAAGTTGTTTATATGATTACAAAAATATATAATCTATGAAAAGATTTGAGAAATTTTGAATGTAGATAGATTTTGTATTTATTTTTCAAATAACTTCATCACAGCCTAACATTGTGTATGGTCTACTAATTTGGATATATTTATGTTTTAAATTGAGTATTTTTTAGAAATATACGTGTTCAAAATTGTCGAATATAGTTTGAATATCTTACAAAATATGTAATGTGTGAAAATATATTGAACCTACTACTATTTCAGCTCTTATCCATGTTTTCGAAATAAAGAGTTGTTATTTTGTTTGTACAAATGTGATAAATTAATTAAGAAAATGAAACTTCTATGTTATAAAGCAAGAATATAAACGTTATTTTTAAAAAAAATATTAAATTACTAAAATTATGATAGTTGAAACTCCATATGATACAATTTAAAGTTTGAGCCCCATCTCGTAAAAACGATAAAAAATTACGAGTCCCAAATTTAGAAATTATGTCATTGTTTAAAATTTTAATTAATATTATGCATGGTTGATCATTTATACCAATAACATTAACTTTCACTAGTGAAAAATACATCAGCGACGCATACACCATCGCTAAAACACATAATACTTATGTTAATACTTATTAGCATCAGCGAACAAAACCGTCGACTGTCGTCGTTAAAAGATAATGATTTTTAACCACGACGATATTCCCCTAATGTCGACGTTGATATCGTTTTCTGATTCTATTATTAACGTCGGCGTTAGGGGAATGTCGACGTTAATATCGTTTTTATCAACGTCGGCGTTAGGGGAATGCCAACGTTAATATCATTTTTAATCAACGTCGATGTTAGGGAAATACCGACGTTAATATCAATTTCTATCAACGTTGACGCTCCCATAATGCCGACATTAATGTTGTTCTTCATCAACGTCGACGCTCTCCTAACGCCGACATTAATGTTGTTCTTCATCAACGTCGGCGCTCCCCTAAGACCGACATTGATAATGCGTGCTCTTGGGTTTTTATGAAATTTCTAGTTCTCTTATTAACGTCGACATTCACCTGACGCCGACGTTAATGTTGTTCTTCATCAACGTTGGCATTCACCTAACGCCGACGTTGATAATGCGTGCTCTCGTGTTTTTGGCATTTTTTTGAATTTTATTAAACCTGTTTCATATGTTATTGTACTACTATTAGCAAAAAAAGATCATTCATAAATAAAAATCAATTCTAAATTTCAACAAAAATCTCAAATTGTATTAATACAAAAATCTTAAATCATATGTCAATAACTACTGATTGGGGGAGGATGGGGCATCCAAGACATAAGCGTCTGTATAGCCTCTTGTTGTGCACATATTATTGTGCGCATCTCTTTCATTTGACGTTCTTTTTGTGCGCACATCTCCTCCATTTGACGTGCCTGTTGTGCCTGCATCTCTTCCATCACCTACATCTGTACTTGCATGTTCTTGTTCTCCTCGACCAACGCTTCTATCTATTGACGTTGTGACACGCGTGCGCTGTTGACGCTCGAGGAAGAAATTTCCCGTTGATCGGATCTAAAGTGCGTTGGACGTATTCCCGATCCCATCCTTGTAACCCCCTTGTCTCTATGGTCCCAAAGCAGCCTCATACACGTCAAATGACGACATATCAGGGTTTGTTTGTAACTGCTCGCGCATCACAATCTAAAATCACGTACAACATTGTTAGTAATTTTAAACTTAGACATGCAAACTAAAACGATATAAATGATTATAACTTATGACGACCTGCTGAACATGGGGAGAAGGCAAGGGAGTTAGATTCTCGCATGTCGCTCTCCTAATATGTGCATGTAGGAAGAAGTCTGCATAACTAGGGGCTTGTTCATTCTCCCTCTCCTATAAAAATAACATACATATATACCATCTGTTAAATATTATAAAATTTTAATACTCTTACTAAAATTTACCATATGTCGCTCCACTTGCGAAAATGGTCAGCTGCCGGTGTGCCGGGCTGGGTGCATACCAATTTTGTTTTATTGCCGAAGTTGGTCATATTTTCTTTATGCAATTATAAGATGGTTATAGTTGTTATTTAATAGTTGATTAAAATTATTAATTACTAATATACCTTAAATTCAGTCGTGAAGTAGTGATGGTTAAGGAGATAATTCTAATATTCGAAGTCGAATTCAGGAAGAGGGTTTAGTCTGATTCTCTCCTCATCGTCATTATGTGGGTTGATGTATTTTTTCTTGTTCGTATATCTCCACATATCCCATGCTTTCTTCACTTGTGGCATCACCCTATCTTTGTAAGAGTCAATGAGATTGACTGTTGTAGACTTGAAAGGATCCTGAAAAATAACAACAAATTTTAGGATTATGAAAGATTCAAATTACACGTTAAAAATATCAAACTCACGGATATGGATTCCATATATGGTTTAACTGGGAATGTGACAGATCATACCAATTTTTTAGACAATGTCGCACCACCCTGGTATTCTAGACAATGTTGTAAATATGCCGAGACCAGTAGCAAGCGTTATCGCATGCGGTTTTCCATCAATCTCCCTAAACTCCAAGCCCATCATGTCCCTAGTTGCCAGTTTCCCGAGAACCGTATTTTTGGTCTTCCCTGTCCCCTCCTAGATGAAGTCCCTGTAAAATAACAGTGAAACGATATTTATTAAAATTTATATAATCATTTAAATATCAAGTATAAGTTGTAATTAACTATCTGCAGTCTCGGGAACGGAGGAATCCTCCGGGGTGACAGACACCGCGGGAATGGTGGAATCATCCAGTCCCTCAATGTATGGAAGTGATCCAAAATAGCTCATATGCTCATCGGACTGTACGTCATTTGTACGAGCTTGGAGATTGTCTAAATGTCTCGGCTAGAGAATCCTCAAGAACATATTGAAATTTATTTGAAGAGATTTTATGAGGTTTAATTAGATTCTTTCTTATGGAAGTTTTTTTCAAGTTTCTTCATATCTACAGTGTAAATTGTGAGTATTAAGTTGATTAACCTATATTCATTAGAAAACAAATATTAGTAATATCAAGTAATTAAATAAGAAGACTTGAATAGACAATAGACAATGAGGCTCTCTTGGGAAATCTTCATCTTCAATTTCCTTCTGATCAATTGAAGATGGAGAGTTCCTTGAAGAGAATGATGATCATTGAGAAAATTCCTAAAGGAGAAGTGCTTCTAAACAATAGACAATCAGACTCTCCTAGGAAATCTCCACATTCAATTTCTCTTTAACCAATTGAAGATGAATATTTCCTAGAAGAGATTAATGATCATTGAGAAAAACCCTTAAGGAGAAGCGAGAGAGGAGCGTGCTATGTGACTGTAGTAAATAGTTTCTCCTTGTGATCTTCGACCAATGTGTTTATAACCAATAAATAATTATGCTCTCCGAAGAAATCTTCAATTTTTCTTTTAACAAATTGAAGATGGAGATATCTCATAAGAAATTGAGAAGAGTCTGATTAGATATTGGTTAGAAGGAAATCAGTAGTTTCACTTATTTGGCAATCTCAAATTCCTTAAGGAAAAATGAGAGAGGAGTGTGCTATTTACAGGTCATGAAACTTATTTTACAATAAATATATACGACGACATTTATCGGTAGGTCTTTGATAGTCTAAAGACTATTAAGGACGATAATAGCATAATGTCGTGGCTAATATTCTATAATATTAGCCACGACATTATGCTATCATCGTCCATAATAGTTTTTAGAATATTAGCCACGATGATAACATAATGTCGTGGCAAATATTATAGTTTATTAGCCATGACATTATGCTATCGCCATGGCTAATATTCTTTTTAAAAATTGCAGAGAAACATGACTTTTAGCCACGGTGTTCACATCGAAAACCGTCACTAATAAGAATGGCGGGAGAGAGACGGGAAACCCAGACTATTAGCGACGGCGCCGACAAAAAAAGTCGTGGCTGATAATTTTTTTAACCACGGCGGTTAAGTCGCCGACACTAATAATATTTATTAACCATGGCGTAACTTCGCCTTCACAAATGTTCGTCGTTAAAAACCCTAGTTTTACTAGTGTTTACTAGGTTTGTTAGGATTTTTGTCCAAAAAAACTTTATTTCATAAAAAACCGAGTTTTCTGAAATTTGTGTATGAAAAATACTAACATATTTTTATTATTTAAAATTAAAAATTGTTTGTATTTTACTTAACAATTTAAATGATTTAATGATTATAATGATATTGATATAATAGAAAAAGAGTTTGTAAAAAAAATTAAAATTATTAAGATCTAATATTTATTTCTTTGTTAACAATTTGACTTATACATTACTTCACAAAATATTAATTTGAATTTGAATTTATTTCCACGAACACGACTATGGTGTAAGAATATAGAAGGAGATTGTATTGAATGATTTCTGAATTGCATAGGTTATGTCTCTTATATAGACATTAAATTAGATTTATAAGTAAATTAATATAATATAATATAATATCGATATTATCACAATTTATCATATTGTGATAATATCTTACATATATATCATCTTTATATTATATATCAAATATATTAGATTGATTATATTTATTATACCCCAGGTGAGCGATGTATGTTGATATTTGATCGAACTCTTTAAAAAGAACCCGAAAAACCCCCAAACAACGATGATATAACAACCGAAGTCAAAGAAGGTATCCCAGTCAGAGTAGAAGCAGATAAAAATCCAAGCGCTACTGAGGTCGCAAATGATACGAAAGTAGATGTACCAAAAGGAGACGATGATGCACTAGTTGCCATCCCAAAAGGAGGAGATGACGAAGAACTAGCAACGGTTGATCCAAATCCTAATGAAGGAGTGGAGGTTGTGGAAGTCATTGTGTTGGTTAAGAAAGATTCGAAAGGAACAAATGTTCTAGTTGCGCCAAATCGAATGGAAGGTGTGGAAGCGGCTGAAGCCGAGACACCAGTTGTTCCAAAGGAAGGCGTTAAAACCGTGGCACCATTTGTTCCGAATCCGGAGGCAGGGGAACCACTTGCTCTAAAACCAAAGGAACTAGCGGAAACGAATGACGCTAGGGTTAGGTTTGAAGAAAACATAGAAAATGATGAACCGAACAGTGAAGAAGATAAGGTAGTGGGCGGCACAAAGGAGAATAGCGAAGAGGAGGAAGAATAATAAATGGAGAGAGGTAGTAGAACTTTATTTGAGCCCTCCATCAATGGTTAAAGTAACCATTGATGGAGGCAGCATAAGACTATAATTTGTGCTCGAGGACAAAATTTTGACTCTGATACCATGTAAGAATATGAAGGAGATTGTATTAAAAAATTTCTAAATTAGATAAGGTATGTTTTTTATATAGACATTAAACTAGACTTATAAGGAAACTAAATATAATAATATAATATCAATATGATCACAATTTATCATAGTGTGATAATATCTTACCAATATATTATCTTTATATTATATCTCCAATATAATAGATTAATTATATTAATTATATGATGATTGTTTCACTCTTCATCTTCTCATTCTCCTCTTCCATGGAGGACTATGACTAACTTTTTACGTCTCTTGTACAATTTCTCTATTAATTTTCCCTTCAACCTTTTTATGTTTATAAATATAAAACTATTAATAATTTTATCACCCATTTTGGTTTCAATTTCTAATATAATATAAAGAAATGGGAAAATGTTAATAATTAAAAATTCATATTATTTTCATACCTGATTAGAAATAGATTGAGCAGGAATGAATGAATAATTGTTTCCATTTGACGAAAAAAGTTGGTCACAATCCTCCTCGGACAAGGAGAATATGAAAAGCGATATGAGTCTGTAGATAATGTTGTTCACGTAGAGTTGGTCACAAACCTCGTCGGAGGAGGTGATAAAGAATGTGATAAATCATTAGATAATATTGATGCCGCATATTTATTAATATTAAGCATTGAAAAGTCAATTATTTCAATGAATTTGGGAGTTTGGAAAGCTTTTAGAAGTATAAGACAACTATAAAATCGTAGGAATTTTGTTTTAGAAGGGAATAGAAGTGGAAGAATGATCATTGGGATATAAAATGGAAGGAAGATCGTTGAAAAATAAAAAAAAATGGACAAGATTGAACTTGAACCACGCGAGTGAAAATTGAGTTATAAAAAAATTGACGGGTTAAGGGTTTTGATTGTGGTGAACGCATCGGGAGAACAAGCGATTTATAGGAGAAAGACTGACAAATGTGTGCGGTTAATCTCTCAATGCAAAAGTGTTGACTATTTTTTTTTTTACCAAAAATAACGAATTTTAAAAATAATTAATGTTATATATCATTTAGATCATCATAATAATTACACTAATCAATTATATTTTATATTAAATTATAGTCTAATAAAACATGTATATCTTTTTTTAATGAGTTTTTTTTTTTTTTTAGTTTTCAATCCATTTCTTATCTTTATCTTATGTCAAAAATATAAATAAAGTGATAGTGATAAAATCTTGTCATACTTATCAACTCAAAGAAAATGTTTATCTTTAGTTTCTCAAATAATTCAAGACAATCAATCAAGTTTACAAATGTGAATGCAAGAACAATTCTACAATTGTAAACATAATTTACTATTCTAAATCTCAATAATTAAATGTCATTATAATTTTTATGGTCACAGATTAATGACATACAAGTAGATTATTAATCTTTATCCTTAATGTTTTAATATGTATACAATAATAGTGAGATTATGACAATATTTAGTGGATTTGATGAGATAACACTGATTTTTTTATTTAAATAATAAAAAAATAATTAAAAGATAATTATTACAAATTGATATTCATGCCCAAGATAGACCTTTTTTTTTTTGTATAATTCTCCCCAAAATTGACATTATTAATATATATTTTTAAATGTTCAGGGTATAATAAAAGATAATTGAAGTCTTTTAAACAAAATGACACAATCATTACATTAGAGAAAATAAAAAAATATTCAAATATAAAATAAAAATAAAAAAAGCATAAATAGGTAATGGAGAAAAACACAAACATTTCAAATGGTGAAAACCACAATTAGAAATGGAGGAGGATTACTATTCTGGCATGATCCTGGGCTGGATAATATTCTCATTATATTCAAAGAAGAAATGCAAGGAAACAGAGTTAGAAGAGAATACATCAAGTACTCATTTAGAGACGTCTATGAAGGTAAATGTGATTCACTTTTGAGGCGTATTCCAGAAGGTGATAGAATCCTAAACCTAATGAGGCAGAAGCAACTCAATGAAAGTAATGATGAAATATGATGGAAAACATAAAACAATGAGAAGTTTATTACAGAAAAGGCATGGGAAATGGTTAGAACAAGAGGACATGAGGTAGATTGGCATAATGTTGTATGGTCTTCAAAGATTATTCCTCGTCACTAATTTATTCTCTAGCTGGTATACAGGACAAGGTTGACAACAAAAGACAAAATTCGAAAATACATAAACATTTCTGATATCAATTATGTTCTATGTTCGGGAGTTGAGAAAAGTATAAACCATTTATTTGGGGAATTCTCTTTTGTAATACAAATATGGAGGATGTATGTTGCAAACATGAACATCATCAACTTTCCAGGAATATGGGAAGAAATCCAAGAGTGGATGAAGAATAAAGCAAAAGGAAGATCCTTCTATGTAAGTATGTTGAAATGCTACTTTGGAGCAGTAATCTACAATATCTGGAAAGAAAGAAATTCAAGAACTCACAGTGGAAGAAGTGGAACCGCTGAAGATATTTTGAGAGATATAACTTCAGATGGAAATGCACTCATTCAATCCTGGAGGGGAATCGAAAGGAATGAAGAGAATAGAAAGCTCTGCCAGATATGGGATATTTCGTTTGAGAATGTCACAAGTAGAATAAAGGTAAAAACGTTGTAGGCTCTAATTGATTATTGTTATTGTCTGTAATTCAATTATTGTTTCATTGTCAAATCTAGAAATTGTCTAGATATGATCTTAAACTTTTGTATTTTTCCCTCTTTTAGTTTTTTTAATGAAATGGCACTAAGTTGTTTTCCCCAAAAAAAAAACATGTCGTACGACAAATTATCGAGTTAGTAGTCGATTTGATATTAAACTGAGAATGTTTGTAAATATGTTGAACCATTTTTTAGTATGATAACATGAATCTTATAATCATGTTTATTATTTCAATTTATAGCGTTTTTAATAAAATTAAACTTGAGGCCATTGATTTATTGTTACTAGAGTTATCCTAATTGTTATGTAAAAATAGTTAATTAATCATTAACATTAATTAACTATTAATAAAGAACTTAATTAAGTTAAATTTGTGTAAATTAAAGAAAACTGGAAGGAAGCACTTAAGGAAAACAATTATCTCAATTATCGAAAGCAAAACCGGTAGTGAATATCGGTAGTGAATATCGGTAGTGAATATCAGTAGTCAATATCGGTAGTAAATCAGCTCTCCAAGAAGCGTAACCGGTAGTGAGTAGAAATCGGCTCTACCGCTTCTCAAGCGTAACCGGTAGTAGAAATCGGCTCTTCCGCTTCTCAAGCGTAACCGGTAGTGAGTAGAAATCGGCTCTACCGCTTCTCAAGCGTAACCGGTAGTAAAATCGGCTCTTCCGCTTCTCAAGCGTAATCGGTAGTGAGTATAAATCGGCTCTACCGCTCAGCAAGCGTAACCGGTAGTGGATCAGTTTGGTAGTAGAAATTGGCTCTACCGCTCAGCAAGCGTAACCGGTAGTGGATCAAAATACAAACATATTTACGGTAGCGGCATAAATCAGCTTTATACTACCTCATGATTTTTATTTCCATTTTGGTGCAAGTTTGAGGAAAACCTTCGATAGTAGTGTCTGCCAACACAATTCAGAATGTTAAGAGCACCAAAAGACAAATCATCCCTACTGCACGCTCTTAGGAAATCTAATTAATGTCATCTTGACTTATTATAATCAACGTAAAGACAAGATCAAAGGATATCCTATCCAATGTACTATCCTGAACCTTAACCAATCAGAATCAAGAAAGATGTCATATGAAGCAAATGTATCCGTTGAAGAAGCAAAATATGTATGTTGACATTTGCCTATTTAAGAGAACAAAGTACAACCGGCCATATGGGTTGTTGTTCTTGAGCAATAGTTCAAGAACAGAAAACCTGATTTTGAAAATTTTCAAATTTTCAAATTCAAATTTGTGTTTTTCTATATTAGATTGATTAATCGTTCTTAGCTTGAACAGAAATCTTGTAAATGATCTTATGATCGTTTTCCAATCACAAAATTCAACAGCTAGACATTATACAAACGTTTGAAAATTGAATTATAAAAAATTTGATTTCAAACAAGAAGGTTGAATGTTGGAAGCTTACTAAGGATTGGAGAGCACTCCTTAGACATTAGTCTTAGGGCCTTACACAAAATTTCCGAAATTCCAGAAAGCTTGAAGTTTTAATGGCAAATTTCGTAAAATTCTTGATTGGAAGCTTGAAAGTTGATCTCTTGCCTTCAGATCAATCCAAGTGGGTTCATTCGAGTCAAACAACTATGAAGTTGTTTTGGTTGTTTTTTTTTTTGTCAGTTGTCAACATAGGCATCAATGTTGCGTCTAGATGTATGGTAAATGATCACCGAAGTAGGGTGATTATTTTAGATTTTGAACGAGGTTAAAAGGTGGAGAAATGACAGAGTTCCATCATTGAAAAATTAAATATGGTTGTTGTTCTTATCTGCCCGACTTCGTGAGGAAGAAGACAGCACGGGGCGAAACAACGACGTTTCAGGTGTAAATGGAAAATGCGGACGCTCTGTTGGTGTTACGTCCGCGTTCCGTCAGCGGTGGAGCGTTGTCGCGTTTCAGCTAACGATGTTGGGGTGCGCATTAGCTGATCCCCTAATTTGCGAGCGCGCGCCTTTGCTTTATTGCAGTGAGCGATGCAGATAGCTCTTGGGTGTTGGATGAAAATTAAGCGTCTATTGGATGGTTATGACTCCTGCTGTAGTAATTCCTCCGAGTTTCGGCTACACGGATCACATATTTATTTTTTATTTAACTTTAAGGGTTTATTTGATATTGATTTTTCTTCCACTTTTTGGATTTGTTTTTAAAATTTTAAAATTATACAAAATATTTAAAATAAATATGACACATATTTTGTCAATTTATTTTATTTTTGTTATTTTTGGGTTACATAAATAATCTATTTGGGATAAAATAGATACAACATCTATCTTAAATTATTTATTTTAATCCTCTTTAATTTTTTTTTTAAAATTAATTTAAGATAAAATGGGTAAAACATTTATCCTAAATTATTTTATTTATTTTTTTGCCATTATCTTTAATTAATTTAGAATTTAATTATCATAACAATTAATTAAAAAAACTGTTTAATTAGGTTTTGTCTTTGATTTTAATTATTTCAATTTTATTTATTGAAAAATAATTGAAATAATTTTATTTTAAAATTTCTAAATTGTGTAGGTAAATTTGTAAGTTTTAAATGTAAATTTTTTTTTTGTTACCTTTAGTATTAACAAATGTAATTAAAAAGTATTTTAAATTTAATTTTTATTTTATAGGTTTGGTTGATATATATTAATTTTATATTTATTATATTATTTATATTTTTAAAATATACTTTTATTTATTTAATTTAAAATGGTAATATTGAATGATATAATCAAAAATAATTTATTTTTTAAAAATAAGTTTATACAATATTTGAAGTTTTAATTATTATTACCTCTAATAATATGAGAATCACAATATTACTTATTTGAGAAAAGAAAAAAATAAATTAAAATAGAGTCAATATATAAACTCAAAAATAATTTGAAGATATTTAATTATCATAATATGTGGATAATGATATACTATTTTATTTTGAAATACTTTTTTATTTTTTAATTGAATTGATATTTAAAAGGTTATTGATGCGTTTAAAATAGATTTTTAATTTAATTATATATTTTTATTTTTAAATTAAACTTTTTAAATAACTACTTGTTAATATTATTTAATATACTCGTTGCAAAAGGACAAGTAATAATAATATTTTTTATAACAATTAAATAAATTAGTTCATTTAGTTTGTCATAATATGTATTTTTTATTATTAAATATTATTATTATATTAAGATTAAAATGCAAACATGGTCTAAAAAAATATTGGTGTAAATATATCATTTTGATTAAACATGTTATATAAAAAATATTAAAAATTTTATAATAAAATAATAATTTTCAAATTGAATATATTAATTTTTTTTAACTAAAAAAAGTTAATCAAATTATAATTAAGGTAATAAAAAGATTAAATCATAAATAAAAAATAACATTAAAAGATTTAAATTATAACTAAAATAGTATTCTTATATTAGGTAATAAAATTTATTTTGATAATTAAAACATGACCACTTATAACCATGTTCAAATAAGTTACTTGGACTAATTAAACAAAAACAATAAATTTAAAATTATCTTAAAATCACACAAACCCGGATAATAAAAAATGAACTAAAGATAGTCCCACCAGCCCAACTACCAATTAACATTAGATATTTCCAAACCAAACTCAATTTGGATCCATAACCAAGTAGTTACCATTTCCAAAACAAGCCCAATTTCACAAATGAAAATGTTCAATTATCATCTCACTGTTTTTAAGATATTTACATTTTATGTGGTATAAAATACAATTGTGTATATTATTATAAATGTATATAGTTGTTACACCCCTTAACATTTTAAAGACATTTTATAAAAGAAACTCTTATATTGAAATGATCTTAATATTATGTTGAATACCAAAAAATAATAATACAATTCAAATAATCACAACCACCACAGTAAATAAGTAATTCAAAGTAAATGAAAATAAATAAATACACCATAAAGGAAAATTTTCTAAAAAAAAACACACATATTTAACAAATAAATTACCAATAAATTGAGCGATATTTTTTTTATTTAACAAATATTTTGTGAAGGGTTTAACATGAGAAAAAATATAATGAAATGCAATCTCTTCGACAAAGAATTTTATAATAAAATATTTTGTGATATCTATCAACAAAATATCCCGATTTCAAATTTATCTTATTTTTCTCATTAATTAATTATCTAATATATATATATATATATTTGTGAGATTTCTTAACCATCGTTAAATTATTATTATATTTATAAAAAGTAATGTGTTATTTTTAAAACATTATAATATTGGATCATTTTATACCAAACATATCAGAATCTATATAAAAAAAAATTATAACCCAGATACAAAATCATAAGAATATTTTCATTAATCAAGAAATGTGTTGCCATGAACATAAAATATGCAATAGAAACCCCTATAAATGAAAAAAAAAAAAAAAAAAACACACATACAAGTGTAAAAAAAACTGTACCAAAGGGTTTCACACAAGACTAACACGAAAATCTCTATACACAAGAACAAAGTAACAAATGCATGAATTTGAGAAGAAAAAAAAAGTTCACTTATTTTCATGAACTCCCCACAACTTAAATTTGAAGTGGAAATGTGGCGTTGAATCGGTTTTACTATAAAACAGCAATTGGATTACGACTTTGCTCGCGAAAGTAGCACGCCGTACTTGTGCTCTTAAGATTATCACACGGTTCAGGAGAAACAGCCTCAGAGAAACCCGATATATCAGAACATAACCAAGGAGAAGAGTCCGAAACCGATAAAGACACATTCGAGAGACAAATCGAAGTGAAAGGAGATCCATCAATACCCAAAAATACCCCTGCAGCCGTAATATTGTTACCAAATAGATTTTCAAAAGTTATTCCATTCACAACCGGAAGAGCAGAAGGATCATATCCCCCATCCGGGTGGGATTCAAACTGACCACTTGCCTCAATCGCCAGCCGAACATTATCCAACACAACATTCTTAACACGACAGTATTGAATATAACCGCCTCTTCCTTTCGAAGTCCTAACCGAAAAACCAACAAACGAGTCATAAATCGTAAGCTCCTCCGCATGAACATATGAGATTCCTCCTGACATCTCACTGCCAATAGCTACAGCCGATCCAGTGGAAGACGTTAGGTGCATATTTTTAATATGAACGTTCGTTGTCGGTCTTCCATACGAAATCCCATATTCATCCCAACCACTCTTGAGAACGATGGCGTCATAACCTGTAGTTATATTACTATCCTCGATACAAACATGATCCGAAGAATCTGGTAAAATAAAGGAAAATCGGGATTAATTATCTATATGGTAAAAACAGAGACAAAACAGAAAGACAAAACTAACCTGGTACTATTCCAGAAGTGTAAGGAGAGTAAGGAGGAGAATAGGCTGTTATGTTTTGAATCAACACTTCACTGCAATAAACAGTATGAATAGTCCAAGAAGGCGCATTTAGAAAAGTCGTATTCGATATGACAATTCCTTTGCATTCAACCAGTTCTATCAGATCAGGACGACTGAAATTCAATGAACCGGAACTAAACTTCTCCCACCATAGAGAGCCTTGGCCATCAATAGTCCCGTTATCGCCTGCTTTCATATACTAAACATTCATGAGAAGAAATATACACGAAAGTAATAAAGATTAATCGTGCTCCTAGGGAATGGATGATTCTAGGTGTACTGCCTGCATTAATCAAATTTGGAAGAAAGGAATTGAACAATTTTTTGGAGCAAGAATAGAATGAGCGAGCGAAGAAACACGGTTCAAAATGGAATCGAGAGCAAAGTAGAACCAAAATAGATAATTGGGGTATTGATCCTTCATGAATGATGTGAAAAATGAAGAACAAGTGTTAAATGCAAAGTCACTTTGAATCTAACTAGAAGTAATACAGACAGTTTTAATAAAGCAAAGAATTGAGAGAGTATCATGCCTGTTATGACCACATCGGTCAAGTTATAACCCGTAATCAAACCACGATAACGTCGACCAGGCAGCTCGATTCCTCGGCCATAAGAAGGTAAAGGTTCTTCTATTTCCCAATGACTGTAATCCTGAAGATGGAAACTGAAAACTTGATCATTTCGAAACACTTAAAATTGTTTCTGAAACTAAGTTTGTTGAAACAAATCTAGAAAAACCAAATGGGAATTCAGGCTGCTAATAAACCTGTGTTCCAAGAATGATGGCGTCTCTTTCTAGGAAGAGTGTAAGGTGGCTAGTGAGATTGAAGGTGGCCGTGAGCCATCTCCCAGCCGGAACATAGAGCTGAGCACCGCCTTTATCAACAAATGACTTAACATAGAAAATGGCATTCTGAAAGGCTACTGTATTGAGTGTTTTCCCATCCCCAACTGCCCCAAACTCTAATATTGATACACTATGCTGTCTAGGCTTCAAAGGCTTAGCTAATTCACATTCTCCTTTAACTTCTTCACTTACATCAGCCTTCAAACATTTGCTTAAGGCCACAAATATAACAATAAACAGCACCAGCTGAAACAAATCTAGACAAAACCCACAAATCAGTTTCTAACAGAGATCATCATCATCGTTAACAGATTCATCTGTCTTTAGATCTCCGATCATGAAAAAAAATGAATCAAACATTGGATAGAGAAACAAAAAAACGTACTTACTAGCCCCTTCATGTGCATCTTCTGCCTTGTCATCGGCAGAGAATAGATGGGGGAGAAAACCCAATTGAATTACGTACAAGGGAGATAATGGGTGGTGAAAGAAAACCCAATTGAATATATGGGATTTGCTAATCCGACTCCCAAAGGATGGGGGAGAATTGTGAAGACTGGAAACAGTGATTGTGATTCTATTAGAGTAGAGTATACTAGACTAGACTATAATCTTTTACATAAGTATAGGAAATTAAATAATGGTAATGGGTGACTGAATATAGAATGGTAACAGATCCAGCGGGCATGAGAGGAGATGAGAGAAGAGAAAGACAGCCACCATTAAAGGGTAAGAAGAAGAAGAAGAAGAAGAAAGATCTAAGGTGTAAGAACACTAGACAGATGTGTGAGTTCGAAGGGGAAGAGGAAGGAACATATGGGTCCCATGGGCAATGATTTATCGAGAATGCTAGGCTGGTGTCACCATCTAGACAGATCAAGGTCGAACAAGGGGACCCAGAACCCGCCTTCAATACTCCTCCATCTCTTCTCTTCCCTTCCGTTTGAGATTTTGACTGTTTGCTTTCTTCTATATTATTGCGAACTGGCGTTTTGTCTTGGAGTAATTAAATACATTCATCATTTAATTAACTTTTATTATCTAATTTACTAATACTAATTCTATTTTTTATTAATTATCAATATTAATATTTCTAAAATTTACATGAATTTGTCATATATTCAATTGCTAGCTGTTCTGTTTGATTTTTTATTTTGATCATTTAAAAAAAACAGTATTTAGAAATATAAACTTAGTTTGATTTTTTTTTTCTTTTTATAAATCAAACATCATTCAATTTTAAAAAAAAAATCCAATCTATAAATATATCTTATGTCAGAAAATGTCAACAATACACATATAATATATAATATAAGCTTATATGTTTGATATTTTTGATTAACATTATTAATCTTATTAGATTTAACATTTTAGTTATGAACAAAAGAAGAGATCTAACCCAATACTAACTTTATAATGTTTTATCCACCAAATATTTTCTCTTGGTAAAAACTATGACAATGCACCAACAAACCAGAAGAAAAAAAAGTGTTATATTGCCAATTATGTACACCTTGAAATCTCCATTTTTCTTCAAACAACTAACAATAGAGTTTTTCATGGCTTTTGACTGCTGAAAAAGTCACATTCATCAAAACAAAATACAAAATTCCACAAACATAAGATATGAGTAATCATTAAGACAATACGATGCAATGAACACCAAACTACGAGTACAAGTCCACTAGGATACACTATGAATTTTAAACCCAAATTGATTTTACACTAACTAAATGGAAAAACATGTTAAGCTAATAGCATTCACAAACTTTTAGACTGCTATGAAAGGGGTTCACAAGTGATTCAACAAGATAGATTCTTGCTTCTAAGTCTAACAATACTATGCTTTGTTAGAAATGTAGAAGATAGAGCTTAAGAAGAAAGTAAACAAAAGTTTCACATTACTCAAATCCATCTTCAATCCCTACTTGGCACATCTTACCCTTTAAAAGAAAGAAGATAGTAAACAAAAGGCTTTAGTACAAATTTTCACCGAACCATTCAGGAAAAGAGAGCAAAATCGAATTTAGTTTAGGATTAACTATGATATCAGGAAGTGATTCATGTTTTTACATTTTTCTCGATACCACCTTTACAGATATATTTATATATCTCTAAATTAATATTTAATATTCTGCAATGTATGAGTTAAATCTAGAAATAAATTACTAGGGTAAAACACTTAATTGTTTGGAGTGAATGTGATTGGAATATGGCTCAATATATCTTGTTAGTCGATTTCAAAGCACTACTTCTGTCCAGGGAAAACTCTTTTCACTAGTATCCAAACACTAAAGGAGTTTGACACACCAATCTCACCAAGAGAGTAGTATTCTTTCACATAGTTAGGAATGGTTTACTAACTGATTGGGCTTTCTCTTCCCTTTCAGTCTAGAGGCGAGCCAACCAATATTCAACAATCTCCACATTTGGCCCAAAGAAGTGCAAAGAGAATACTCAAGTTAACTCGTGTCACAAAGATCAGGGGCAAAATCACCAAGAATGCCAAAAGAACAAAGGTTAAAAAAATCACAAAAATACGAAAAATCACAAAGATCGAAAACAATATAACGAAGCATGCCAGATAATCACACAGATTGAATGCAAGAGCACAAAGAATGCGAAAATCACAGGGATTGAAGGAAAGATCACAAAACATACCATGAAAATCACAAAGATCGAACACAAAAGCTAAAGAATGCGAAAATCACAAAGATTGAAAGCAAGATCACAAAAATGTCATGTCCACCAAGGACGAACCTCAAAAAACTTATCATAAGTTAAAGTTTAAAAATAATTTGAAATGAAATAAATTTTTCAGCAGGTAAACATTTAGTACCCATATCAGTAGGATTAAATTCCGATGAATTTTCTCCAACTTAACAATACTTTTTTCAACAATATTTTGAATGTAATAAAACTTAACATCAATGTGTTTAGTTCTATCCATTAAAAATATGATTTTTACA
The DNA here is from genome assembly GCF_907164915.1 of Impatiens glandulifera. Taxonomy (NCBI): domain Eukaryota; kingdom Viridiplantae; phylum Streptophyta; class Magnoliopsida; order Ericales; family Balsaminaceae; genus Impatiens; species Impatiens glandulifera. Next base: position 1,085,815 of record NC_061866.1, read on the forward strand.
TAGTTGAATAACATATTGACTATCAGAAAACACAGTCACATTTTTGTCAAAGAAAATCAATTTCAGACAAAACAACCTAAGCCAAATTGCTTCCTTAAAAATTTATGTGGCAGCTACATACTCAGATTTTATAGTAGATAAAGCAATAATGAATTGAAGTTGATATTTTCAATGCAAAAGCCATACACAGTAAACACATAGGAAGTAGTAGACTTTTTATTATCCATATCATTAGCATAATTGGAATCCACATAATCAACAAACTTAGTAACTACAGAACACTTAGAGAAAGTCAAGTGAACATCAACAATGGTTTTCAGATATCTCAAAAGTCATTTCAAAACATTTCAATGAGACATATCAGGGTTAGACATAAATCTAGTCAAATAACTAACTACATATGCAATATTAAGCCTAGTGATAATCATGAGATACATATCAGATCCTATAGTATTAGAATAAAGCACATTTTTTATTTCAGTTATTTCAGTTTCAATCTTGGGAGTTTCAATTCTTGAAGACTATCCTTACTTAACACAAATTGAGAAGCAAAAGACACATTCACAGATTTAGCATCAAACATAGAAAATTTACTCAAAATTTTGAAATTGGGTTAGAGGATATAAGTTTTATTCACCAATATCTTCTTAAAAGCACCACCGTGTATGTCGCGAAGGAGAAGAATAAAGTCGGAGTCGTCGTTACCTAGTTCAACCGATGTAGATGTCGCGTTTTTCGCGACCGATGAGAATCGAAGTTGCTATCGCCTCTTGGAGAAGAAGTCGTCGCGCCGTTGCTAAGAAACGAAGCAACCCCACCACTCGCGTTTGTCGCTGGAGGAGAAGAAGTGGAGCTGCCGTCAATCTATTCGATGCAGTCTCGATCCACCACCGTCGCCGAATTCCTCCAGCTACTGCTAGGGGTTTCTGCCTAAACCCGGCTCAATCCAGCTTAGCTTGATCCACCCTCATCTCGACCCGATTCGGTCCGTTAGTGATCTAGTATGTTAAGGAGTCCAGCACAATCCAGGAAGCTGCCCACTGTAGTCTAGGAAGCAGTTCGGGCTTGGATTTTGAGGAGAAAAAAAATCTCCGAGCGGGGTTGATAAGTCGAAACTCTATTTGAGTTTCATGAGGTATCATGGCTTGATCTCTCATATTTATATCTATTGTTGGTGGTGGTCAGCTAAATTACCACTTTACTATCTGTCATTGTGTGTCATATTGATTATTAATTGTTTTAATTTGATTGATAGCATTTCTGATGTTAATCAATATGGTATGGTTCCGTATGACGGAAACACTAATTTTAGTATTTGGAAACAAAAAATGAAATATGTTTTAGTTCAAAAAAAATATTTTAAAATTGTTCGTCAAGTTTATGCTACTACTAATATCATTGAGAAAATGAGTGAAATGAATGAAAATGCATGTGTGTCTCTATATACTTAAACTTATCTAATTCTATGATAAAAAAAATTGGTAATTTAAAGTGTGCAAAAAAACTTGTGGGATAAATTGTCTGAACTTTATATTGAAACTTTTTTGCCTAATAAAATGTTCTTACTAGAAAAAATTTCAAATTTAGATTGGATACGTCCAAGGAAATTGAAGATAATCTTGATATTTTCACTAAACTTATTACTGATATTAAGTTGTGTGGTAGAACATTTATGAGTATGCCACCATTGTCTTGTTGAATGATATTACTAATTCTTTTAATAATGTAAAGTCTATCATTAATTATAGTAGAAACAGTGTCACTTTCATATTATTGTCAATGATCTTAAGAGTAAGGAGTTAGATTTGAGATAGTCTGGGAGGGGTAAGCAGTCTAGTGGGAATGTGAGTGATAAATTTCAGGGTAGGTCGAGTGCCCAAAAGAATGTGAGTAATGGGAGTTCTGATAAAAAAAGGTTATCATGCTAGTAAAGGCAGATATAAGTCTAGTTCTAGTACTAAAAAGTGTTATAATTGCCATGAGTCTGGTCATTTTGTCTAAGGATTGTCTTAAGCCTAGGAAAAATCAACATGTTGAGAATGCTAATGTGGCTGTTTGTGAAGACAATATGGGTGATATTTTTATGATTAATAATTTATGTGATAATGCTAGCTTGAACTCTGTGTCAGCTGATTCTTTATACAATTCGGATTGGTAGTTGACTCTGGTTGTACTTTCCATTTGACTCCATTTAGAGATTTGTTTTCTAACTATAAAGATTGAACATGGCTTTGTGTTTATGGCAAATTCGAAAAATTGTAATGTGTTAGGAATAGGTGATGTATGCTTAAGGTTCTCTTCTAGTTCTGTATTACTTTGAAAATATGAGGCATGTTCCTTATTTGGTTCATAGTCACAAACAGTCTCGAATGACACACATACATATTTTTCATCATTTCAGCAGTAAAAATAACAAGAGACCGACGAAAAATTTTCATAACACATTTTCCTCACTTTCCCTCCAAACCATCATTCTCAAGAGATGAATAAGACAACAAATTATAACGCAAATCAGGAACATGCTTCATATTCTTTAAAATAAACACAGAACTAGAAAGAACCTTATGCATACATCACATATTCCTAACACATTGCAATTATTTGAATTTGCCATAGGCACAAAACAATGCTCAATCTCTTTATAGCTATAAAACAAATCTCTAAATGAAGTCACATAAAAAGTACAACCAGAGTCAACTAGCCAATCAGATTTGCACAAAAAATCAGATAACACAGAGTCAAACTAGCATAATCACATATATTATTAATCATAAAAATATCACCCATATTATCTTCACAAAGAGCCACATTAGCATTTTCAACATGTTGATTTCTCTTAGCTTAAGACAATCCTTGACAAAATGACCAAACTATTGGCAATTATAACACTTTTAGCACTAAACCTAGACTTAGATCTGTCATTACTAACAAGATAATTTTTTTACCAGAACTCTCATTACTGACATTCTTTTGGACACTCAACCTACCCTGAGGTCTACCCCTCACATTAATGACTTCCCCATCAGACTGTTTACCCCTTCTAGAGTGTCTCAAATTTAACTTTTTACTTTAAAAATCATTGACAACAATATCAAGAGTGACACTATGTCTACCATACTTAATGACAAACTTCACATCATTAAAAGAATCAGTTATATCATTCAACAAGACAATTAAGACATACTCATCAATGTTTTTATCACCACACAACTTAATATCAAAAATAAGTTTAGTAAAATATCCGAATTATCTTCAATGTCCTTGGACATATCCAATCTAAATTTAAAAAAGTTTTTAAGTAAAAAAAAAATTATTAGGCAAAGAAGTTTCAATATAAAATTCAGATAATTTATTCCACAAATTTTTTGCACACTCTAAATTACCAATTTTCTCATCACAAAATCAGATAAGTGTAAGTATATATAGAGGCACATGCATTTTCATTCATTTCACTTTTTTTCTCAAAAGTATCAATAGCAACATAACTTGACTTACAATTTTAAAACATTTTTTCTGAACTAAAACACATTTCATTTTTATTTCCAAATGTTAAAATCAGTTTTTTCATCAATTGGAATCATACCATATTGATTAACACCAGACATGCTATCAAACAAATTAAAGCAATAAACAATCAATATGACACACAATGGCAATAAAAAATCGATAATTCAGCTGACCATCACAACAACACATAAATTATAAGTGAAAATTAAATAGGAGGGTTAAAGTCATGATACCTCACGAAACTCAATTAAAGTTTCGACTTACCCACCCCGCTCAAAGATGTTTTTCTCCTCAAAATGCAAGCCCGAATAGCTTCTTGGACTGTAATGAGTAGCTTCCTGAATTGGGTTGGACTCCTTAGAGCACTAGATCACTAACAAACCAGATCTGCACGAACTGGATCGGGTCGAGCTGAACTGGATCGAGTAGGGTTTAGGCAAAAAACTCTAGTAACATGCGCCAAAATTCGGCGACGATGGTGGATCGGGGCTGCAGCGAACATATTGGCGGCAACTCATCTTCTTCTCCTCTAACGATGCGGCGGTGGCAGCTCCTTCTCCAGCAACGAACGCGAACGGCGGGGTTGTTTCGAATTCTTGGCAGCGGCGTGACGACTTCGATTCTCAGCGGTCACGACAAACGCGACACCAGTAGCGGTTGAACAAGACAGCGACAACTCCGGCTTTCTTCTTCCTCCTGTGCGACAAACGCGGTGATACTTTTAAGAAACTATTGGTGAAAACAATTTATATCCTCCAACCAAATCTCAAACTCCAATTACAAACCCTAACCCTTGCTCTGATACTAATGTTGGGAGTGAATTTGATTAGAATTTGGCTCAGTCTATCTTGTCGGTCGATTCTAAAGCACTACTTTTTGTCCAAGGAGCAACTCTCCTCACTAGTATTCTAACACTAAAAGATCACTAGTATTCTAACACTAAAGGAGCTTGACACACCAATCTCATCAAGAGAATAGTATCATTTCACATAGTTAGGTCAAGTTTAATATAGTGGGTTACTAAGTGATTGGGCGGTGTTAGTGTTAGGCCAACCAATATCTAACCTAATTAAAAACTAATTAGACGAGGTTTCAAACAATCTTAATATAGATACATATCCCACAATAATCTCAAACAATGATATGATGTAGATCATAATTCAGATGAGAATAGAGAAGATAGTTTAATGCTTATCGTTAAAGATTAATCATGTAAAGTAGATATATATATACATGTGGAGAACTAGGTTTTCTAGTTAGCAAGTAGAAACTCTAACTATAAAAATATACTGCAAGTAAGATGTAGGTCTGATCATGAAAGATTCCGATTCGAGACGAGGGGACAAAAGTTAATCAAGAATATACGAGAGGAGTCGACGATTCAGCTAATGGACACATTGGAACTGAGATTTTCGAAGGACTTGAAAGCAGTTACAGATCGGGATTACATGAATTAAGAAGCTGCATACTTGAATTAGCAATGGAGATATCAATAAACTCGTTTTGGAACCTTGCCTTTTGCCGCCGCACTTAGGAGGCTAAAGCTTCAAAGATAACATCCTTCTCCCCTCCCTCTCCAAAACCTCTCCAAAAAATAGCACTAGTTTGAGTATGAAATTTTTAATTTTTAGTATATAATATAATTAATTATATATTATTTATTTTATTATATAATATTATATTCTTTTTATATATATATTTTTTATAATATTATAATATATTTATTTTTTCTCTATATATATATTATATATAATAATATTTTATTATTTTGATATTATACAATAATATATTACTTACTCTTTTTTTTTGATATTATATATAATATAATAAAAAATTTCTATATTATCTAATATTAAACGATTTTATTATTATTTTATAGTATTTTTTATCCTTAATATTAGGCTTATTTTATATATATTTCTATAATTATTTGATATCACTAACTCTAATTATATTTTTATTTAATTTTTTTAATTTTTTTTATCATAAATCCAACCCTAATTTGAAAATTATTTCTGAAAATTATTTTTGAGGTTACATTTTAATGTTTTTAAATTTATTTTTTTATTTATTTTTGTGTTTATCTTTATAATCTCTTCTCATTTTAAAATATTCAACATAGTTATTTTTTTTTTTTTTTGAAATCAATAATTTAGTTGTATATTTAATTTGTATATATAATATATTTTTAATAAAATGTACCATTATTATATTTATTTATTTTAATTTTAGGACATAAAATTTTAATTTGTATTGAATCTCTTCCAACTCTAGTCTTGGGCTTGGGCCTGCACATATACCAATCTTTTTTTGTTTTGCAAAAGATTTATTTTTTCCAAGTTTGTTAAGTTCATAGCCTTTTCACTTCATAACACTTCATAATGGCTACTCTGTGCTAGGGTATTCAATTGTGTCAATTGAGGCAATTTCAAAAACAAATGTTTGGGCTGGCTGCATGGTATTATGGTGGAGTAACATTGCAAGAAAATGAATATATAATATGAATTTATAGTTTTAGAAGTTGATTTTTCTCTTAAAATTATTATCTTAAATCAAAATCTTTACCTTATGTTTTAAATCATTGTACCAAATTCATGGTCATACAAAATTGTTTTAATTAAAGTTTGAAAAATATATCAAAATACTTTTAAAAATATTATTTTTTTTACTCACAAATTACTTATATTATTAAATAATCACAATTGATATAATGCTAAATGATAATTTATTAAAGACCAAATTATTTATGTCTCAAATTTGAATCGTTTTACTAGATGAGACTTCAACTCTGAATTGTGTAACATTAGTTCGAATTATTAAAATTATAACAATTTAAATATTTTTCTAAATGAAATGATATTTATAGACGTTTTGGAAGTATTATTTTTAAATGGGGTGTTTTTTTAAATCTACGTATTCTAGTTTGTTAAAGGTTGTTTGAGTGACTAAAATATGTATAATCTAAGAAAAATTTAAGAAATTCGAATAAAGATAAATTTTGTATTTACATTTTACAAAACTTCGAAACGACATAACTTTGTGTCAAGTTTATCAATTTGGACGTATTTTATTTTAAATCGAGTATTTTCTTTTTGAGATATATATGTTTCAAATTATTGAATGCAGTTTGAATAATTTAAAAAATGTTTAATGGGTGAGAATACTTAAAAAATCGAAAAAATAGATAATTGTTATTTTCTTACCAATATCGTAAATTAGTTAAAAAATGAAAATATAATGTTATAGTAAGAAAACAAACGAGTTCTTTTATTTGAAAAAACCTTAAATAGCTCAAATTGTGATGGTTGAAACCTCGTGTAACACAATTCAATGTTCTCTGTAAGTTTTTGTTTGCTTTGTGTTCGCTTTATTTTGTGTTTCTTGATTTAACTAACTACTAAAAAATAACCAAAAAATATATATATAAAATGCCTAACCAAAATATAAAAAATAAACTTGTATTTCACCTTTTCATGATCATATCTTTTGAACCACTTTTCTAGAGAATTTTAAAATTGATATACTTGAAATCATGAAGGATATTTTTCATTTAACCATTGATTTTTTTTTAAAATTTTATAAAAACAATGAGTTAATGATTATTTTTTTAGATTTGATGAATGTGAGGTTTTTGTCTAAACTTTTTACTCTAAGTTTTATTTACTTATATATATATATATATATTGATTCTTGTAATAGAGACTTTTGCGGTGTTGTGAAACATAACGCTTTTAGTCATTTTCTATATGTAACCAATTAGCACCGAACTCATAAAATATCTCTAATTATGGCGTGCATACACTTAAATTATTTTTCTAATTTTAAAAATCCGGTGACGACTCTCTAGTCGTGAGGTTTATTCTTAATCGAAAAATTAAAAAGATCTATGTCAAGCTCCCATTAAATTCTCAATCTTAAATAAGATTCGACAGAAGAGTTAGTTATGAGGTTGATTATAATGTCTAGTTTTATAACATTACTATTTTGATATCACCATAAAGAATTAATTATCCACGTATAAAAATAAATTATAAATAAGAGCAGGTGAGATTCGACGAGAGATTTAGTTATAGATTTAGTTATGAGTTTAATTATAAAGTCTAATTTTTATCACTTTATTTTTTTATATCACCTTAAATAAATTCTTCACTATAAAAATAAATAATAAATAAGAGCATGTGATATTCGACGGGAGAGTTAATTATGAGGTTAATTATAAAGTTTAATTTCTATCGCTTAACATTTTTTATATCACCTTAAAGAATAAATTCTTCACATATAAAAAATCAATAATAAATAAGTAATTTATTAAATTCTGTAAAATACATAGCTAAGTTGAACTGTACACACTATGCCAGTGCGGTATTTTATTAAATAAATCTCATTTGATACTTAAGTTTTCTATGCCTCTAGAAAACTAAAAAAAAATGTAATTCCCTATATTAAGTTTTATTATAAATAATAAATAAAGAGTCGGTGAGATTCGAAAAAGTTAGTTATGGGTTGATTATAAATTTTAAATTTTAACCCTTTACTTTTTTTATATTACCTTAAAGAATAATTTCTTCACGTATAAAAAATAAATAAATAATAAATAAATAAAGAGCATATTAAATTGTGTAAGATACAAAGCTAAGCTGAACCATTGTATTGTGTATAAACTAAGCCAGTATTTTATTAAATAAATATCTCATTTATACTTAAGCTTTCTATTCAATCTAGAAAATTAAAAAAAATGTAATCCCCTATATTAAAGGAACCATTGTATCGTGTATAAACTAAGCCAGTATTTTATTAAATAAATATCTCATTTATACTTAAGCTTTCTATGCAATCTAGAAAACTAAAAAAAAAATGTAATTCCCTATATTAAAGGACCTCACTCATCCTTTCCATGGTGTAATCCCAAGATCCAACCAAACCAAGACTTATATTTACATGCACATGTATCAGAGCTGGCTCCGAGGTTTGGGCTGTCCCAAACCTGGTAGAAAAAGATCGATATATGTTTTGTTGCCCTAAGTCTAGTTTAAAGAATTGTTAAAAAAAATGATTTTAGGAAGTTTCGAACCCATAACCATATAGAAATTATAATTTATTATCTTAAACCACCAAACCACAACCATTTATATTTAAAATTACAATAAATTTAATAAAATAATTTAATATTTTTAACAAATGAGCTTCGCTCCCACTTCATTAAGTCAACTTTAGTGCTAATTTGTTTTGATATCTTAATTTCTTTTTCTTTCTTTTTATATCTAATTGTTTTAATTAATTCTAAAAAATAAAAAACACAAGAAAATATTGTTTTCAACAAAAATAAAAAATAAAAAATACTGGACCGTTAGCTTTCTTTTAATTTCTTATTTAATTTGTTTCTTAATTCATATTTAAAAAATTCAAAAAAATATATAAATCCAAAATATCATTTCTAATAAAAATACAAAATATATAAAAACAATAAATTTGAATAGAATTTGCTTGGATTCGTTTTGTTTCTTATTAACTTTTTATTTTTTTTATAGGTATTTTTTTCGAACCTTCACTACTTGCTTACCCATACTAATAATTTTTAATTTATTTTTTATTTAGGACCATTGGCCGAAGATACATGTTTTATGAATAAAATGATACATAGACACATGTACACATGTTTAAATGAAGATTCACATTTATATTCTTGCCATTCACATTTATGTACAATATTAATTTTTTTAAATGCTCCAAAGTTTAAAATAAAGATGGTAATGTTATTTCTTACGTGTAACTCTCTAAAATGCATTTAAATACGCAAATATTTTTCTTTCATAATTCTCGAGAAATAAATTAGGTGGTTATAATCTAAATCGACAATTTTGAATTTACTCTATTCAAACCTATCATTTTAATTTCCTAGAGACTCGAGAATAAGGTGATTTATGTGGATCAAATGTCAAGTACGAAAAAAAAAAGTTTAGAAATTGTCGATTTTTGGCGTGACAAATCTATTTCCTAGTCAAATATTTTGAATACTTGTAATTAATTTTGATGGTAACTATTTTGTTTATGAAAATTATTTTATATTTAATTTATTTTTTATATTTGAATTAAATTATGTATTAGAATATATAATAGTTGTTATATTTTGTTTTACTAATGTATTGATAATTTTTATTTTTTTATTATTAAAATAATTTAATTAGTTAGATATATTTTAGTTTTGCATTGTATCAATATTATATATATTCTATATTTTAACCAATTTATATGTGTACTTCACTAGTATTTCAGATGAATAATTTACTGAAATCATTGTATATTTATTTGCATATAATTTATAATGAAAAATATATTAATTTCCTATTGGATCATTTTTTATATGGAGTTTAGAAGAAAAAATTGAAAATATATATTAATTATTTTAAATATCTTAAATCATGTTAATTTATACTAGATAATGTTATATAACACAATTTAATTAAATATATATTCATAATTATATTTTATATTTTTTCACTTAGATCAATTTCAACTTCAATTATGATTTGGAAAAGTATTTTTAAATGTACATGTTTAGTCTTCAGCTTACCATAACAAAATATATCTAAAAGACAAGGCAGTTGAGCATTTGATAAGTTTATTATTTGCTTATGTGATTAAATGAATCAATTAAAATTGTTTTAATTCAAATATTTAATAGAGTACAATTCATAACTTTGACATTTATATGTTATTTATATTTTTATTGGAAAAAATAGAATAAATAAAAATCTTTAAAATGTATGATTTAATTGTTTGTATGATAAAAGGATTTAATGGAATGTTCCATCCTAAAAGAACTTAAAAATATAAACCATGGAGTGAAAAATAACAATTTAATAATATTTTTCCATCTAGAATCATTCTTCAAATTAAATAAGTCACAAAACTGTGGGCCGCCGCACCTCAGCTCGAAACTGGTGGCGCATCTAGAATTCATTTGTTTGCCATTTTACATTTATTATTTTATTTGCATTCTATATATTTATTGTCATCATTTTCTAAATATAATAAAGTATAAAAGACAAAAAAAAAAATATTAATTCTTTTTTAGATAGTTATAAATAATGATTTTAAATGAATTAGATAATTTATGTTTTGTTAAAATAAATTAAGAATTAATATATATATATATATAGTTATGATACAATTTTAGACCATTAACTTTCATAAATTAATGTATTTTGTTGTTGCATGAATTGCAAATAAATTATTTTGAGTGTCTTCAACAATCTAGTTGTTAAATCATAATTAAATTGTGATTTAATTAGTTGTAATTAAATAATTTTTTTAAAATCTAATTTTTTGAGTTATTTTTATTGTTATTATTATTATCTAGATTGTATTATTTTTTTATTATTATTATTATTATTATTTTTTATTATTATTATTATTATTGTATTATTTTATTATTATCTATTAGAGTGAAACTCGAAAAGAGTGCCAGAAAATATGATAAAGATTTGTCTATCAAAAGTCTTTTTACAAAATTGTGTAAATGTATTTAAATAATATTTATTTAAAAAATATTTAAATAGATTTTCTAAAAAAAAAAAAGTTAATAATTATAAACTTTTAGGACAATTTTTTAAAACATTGACCTGGTTCATTATAAAATCTAATACTATATAATTTATTCATATTAAGTTGTAAATTTCTCTTAAATTTTTTATTCAAAATAAATCTAATTATAAGAATTTGATTTTTGTATAAAATATAATTATAAGAAATTGATTTTTGTATTTTGAGAAAATGTTTTATAAGCATTTGCTAAGATTTGTAGAAGAAGGAATTAAGAAATATAAATATTGATGATTATGTTCAAACATATTATTAAAAGAATAATATAAATAAAAGGAATCTAAAGAAGATGTTTTCTTCTAGGAAGAACAAAAGCTGTTTTAAGATCCAAAACTGAAAAACAAGCATCCAGTAATTCATGATTCTTTCAAAGAGAGAGAGAGAGAGAGATTCTTCAAGCTGCGCCGAGATGAACATCATCAAAGCTCCATAGATCCAGTGTACTGCCGCCGATGCCGGATTCCTGCAACTGATTAGCCGGTGCAATCGCCGATTGACCATCGATGTAAGGAATCTGGTAGAATTTCATGTAGGATTCAAAGGCCATGAGCTCTTTCGACATCTTTAGAACTTCATTCTCTTCTTCTTTCTCCTCCTCCACCACATTGATCATCACCACTGGTTCTCCATTCTTCATCCTGTCATCAACAAACTGCTCCTTTTTCACCTCCGCCGCCTCGTTGATAGAGTCTTCAAATCCAGTCTCACCTACCGATCCAGATCCACAGACTCCTCCACCTTGATAGAACTTATTGTAATTGTATTCAGCAAATTGAGTCGGATATGGACTGAAACCGCCGTCAGATTGAAGAAGAGGAGAAGGATTATATTGATGCGAAACAATCTGATCATCATCTTCGTTGGGAAAATTAACTTTAGCCTTCTTTCCTCTGATCTTCCGAGCTTCCCTATCATATGCCCTAGCAGCATCTTCAGCAGTGTTAAAGGTACCAAGCCATACCCTAACTCCTTTCCTAGGATCACGAATCTCAGCAGCCCACTTTCCCCATGGACGCTGCCTGATTCCTCTGTAAAGATTCTTTCTTTGCCTTTTAGGTGGCTTTTCCTCATCATGCTCTTCACATGTTTGATGAAAATCCTCTGTCAGAAAACCAATAAATGCTCAGCAAAAAGAGGAATATTCGTCCATTCCATAGATATAAAAATTTCAGAAATGAAAAGTCCGTACGTACCAGTAAGATGGGGAGGGAATGTGGGTTTGGAAGCGAAAGGAGAAGTAGGCCAGAGGTCGGCAGACGAAACCCGGCGAGTTCCTTTTCTGGGTGGAATGAGGTCGGTAAGTATAGCACCGCCACACATATTTTGTCAAAAGCTTGTACGGTCCGGTCAGATTTATGAGTTGAAATAGAGAATTCTTAGAGAGAGAGAGAGAGAGAGGATTTCTTGAAATGTGAGTAAAAGGCAGGAGGGGATGAAAGGGCATTTGTAGTGAGAAGGGAGGACCGGGGTTAGGTCTAGGAAAGTTCCATGGCCTTCTTTTATGATTTTACATGGCGTCCAGCTCAACCTACTCTAAGGGCTTGTTTGGTTATTAGTTATTTTCAAATAATTTTGATTCTATAAGACCATCTCAAATCAATTGATCTATTTTTCATACTCTAATAAATATTTTAATAATTTATTTCATGTCTTTATTTCTTATTCATTATAGCATCCTTATCAAAAACAACTTTATGACCAAATTTTGGTCATTGTGCTTATCTATGACCAAATTTTGGTCATTGTGCTTATCTATGACCAATCAAATCTGAATTATAAATTAAAAAATATTATTTTTATTTTTAAATTAAAAAAATAATAAATAAATTTTAAATATAATAATAATATTTAATTTCTAATTTTATATATAATAATGTTTTTATACATATTAATTATGGATAATTGTAAACAAAATATGATAATTAGTAAAAATGGAAAAAATGGTGATTTTTTTTGTGCTCCGAAATATAGCAAGAGTAGTCTCTATTTATAGATCTCGAAAAATTATAAATTTTGATATAATTTTTTTAAAAAAAATTATAAATAATATTAAAATCGAGTTTTAAAAATAAGAGATAAAGAAAATTTGGGTAACCAATCAAATGCTGACAAATGACAACATTTGATTAGATATTTGATTAGATGACATTGGTTGTGATTTTTGTCATGATATGACAAAAACAAAGATCCAATGACTTGATTTTGGTTTTGGTCATGGAATGACCAAACAGTTGGTCATGATAAATTGACATGATCATCCATGACCAACATCATGACCCATTATTTGGTCATGGATAAAGATGGTCTTAGAGTGTGGCGACTATAAGCATGAAAATAATTATGTGTCAATTTTTAGGTTCTTTCTAATCCCTTCTGAGCATTTGGTTAGTTGGGTTAGGGTGAAGAGATTCAACGATCAGCATTGGAATCAAGAATTTTGTTTTATTTAACAAAGCTCTTTCTCAAAGCTCTTTCTCAAAGTAGTCTAATAAATTTTCTTTGGACTAATTAACTATTTATGAACTAATATGATGAGCTCACATAAGAGTATGACAAAATTGGTTTAAATGGTTCCAACAAAACTAGTTATTTGATAGCTGGTTGTAGCGTTTGGGAAAGTATATCTATTATTTGAAAATATTTTTGTGGGCACTACATATTCTCAGTACGTAAGGGATTACTCATCCATCAGTTTCTAGGATGATGTTCGTTGTAGTGTCATAAACATTTTATTGTCATTCCTACCCTCGTTTCAGTTGCGATTTAGATAAATGTTTCGGTCAATGACAACTTCGATCAACGTTCGAATGGTTTTGCTAGTAAATTTAGATATAGAAGATTACTTGTTAGAGAGATAACCTTCAATGAAATAATGTTTTTAGTAAGGGGTAATGTGGTGATTCTTTTTTCGTGTGATATTTTACTTGACAATATATTGATTAATTTAAGGTTGATCATTGTTATACTTTATATGCGGAGATTGTTTCGTATGACTTCATATGGGATAAGTTATGGTCTTCTAAATCTCATATTTCTAATGGAGTGGCATACATTAAGAGATTTTGAGGGATGATGATGCATTAAAAAATGTATATGTGATGCAAACTGTTGGGAAAAACTGATAGAATAAAAGAAGAAGAAACAAATAAGAGAACACACTAACAAAATTTGATAATGGAGTTCGGCTAAATGTTACATACGCCTTCGAACACTAAAACTATCAATTAATAAGAAAAAAATATACAAGTATTGGGTGCAATAAACTAAAGGATGAAAAATTTATTTTATAGACTAAAAAACTTTCCCACTCCTATCATCTTCCGATGTGGGACTCTATTCTAATTGTGAATAGAGTTTTTTTATATACTAAAAATTTCTCACTTTCATCATCTTCCGATGTGAAATTCTAATTGTGCAAAAAACAACAAATCTCCACATTGACACAATATCAATACAAATCTTTATTATTAAAAAAATACTATTTAAGTGCTTTCAATTGGCGTTTTTCAGCGCCGACTCAAACACGGAAGATGTTTACCAAATCTAAACAATGTTTAGATTTGGTTTTTCCCATGTCTTTCATCTCAAACTCTCTACTCAATTGAGCCTTCATTTTTTCAATTCCATATTGGCTCTTCGATGCTATCAACATATCATAAATGTACAAGAGTAGATAGATATAAGACTCATCTTGCAGTTTACGCAAATACACACAGAAATTGAATCGGCTTCTTATGTACTTGTGCTCCATCATAAACTTGTCAAATCGTTTGTACCATTTTCTCGACGATTGCTTCAACCCGTACAATGATTTGTTCAACTTGTAAACCTAATTTTCTCTATCAACAACTTTGAATCCATCTGATTGATAAATGTAGATTTTCTCATACAAATAACTGTGTTTGTCGGCGGTCTTCACATCTACTTGAGCTAGCTCCAAATTTATTTACTATATCAAGGCCAACAAAATTCTAATTGAAGATTGTTTAACAACGGGATAAAGTATATCATTATAATCAACTCATTTCTTCTAAGTGTAGTCTTTAGCTACAAATTTTCCTTGTAGCGAACATCAAAATTTTCGAAAAATCATTTTTCTTAGCAAAAATTCATTTACAACCAATATATTTCTTCCCTTTTGGAAGATGCGTCAACTTGCATTTCTCATTCTTCTGAAGAGATTACATCTCATCTTCCATTATACCTCTCCTTTTTCCATTTTCAGTACTTCGAATGACATCTGAAAAAGTGGATGGAACATCATCTACGACTAGAAGTGCATAGGCCGCCATGTCAACAAACCGAACTAGTTTTTGAATAACTCGTCTTGGTCTGTTCACAACAATTGATTCACATTGTTGTGAAGGTTCTTGGATCGGAACATCTTCCTCATTTGACTCTTCATCTGTCGTCGGAGAGTCACTTATAGTTGGGCTTATCTTTATCTGCTCAAACTCCACCTATTGTAGAGTACAATCAATTTTGGCTGGTGTTACCTTATTCAACATTGAATAATCGTTAAAAATAACATCTCTACTGATAATTTTTTTCTTTGCAATCCAAACACCAGAGGCGATGTCCTTTAACTCTAGTAGTAAGTCCCTTCAACTCCGATACCTCTTGTTGGAAAAAACTGACATAATAAAAAAAGAAACAAACGAAATAACACACTAACAAAATTTGATAATGGAGTTCGATCAAATATTGCCTACGTCTCTGAGCACTAAGGTTAGGGGTGGCCAAACCTACGGATCGGATCCGATCCCGTATTTCGGATCGGATATCCGACTATTTTTTTTTCAAAAATCGCGATCCGTATCCGATCCGGTATCCAATCACTATCCGATCCGAAAACACCGGATCGGATCGGATCGGATCAGCCAGCCGGATACTCGTTGATCTGATTTCTTACTAGTTACCACAACAGCTCCAGCCTCCAACTCCAGCCTCCAAGCTCCAACTCCAGCAACATCTAATGATGATTTGAGAAATCGTCTAGAAAATGTGAAGAAGAAGAAACAGATCTGAAATGTCTAATGAAAAACCCGTTTGATATGGGTTTGTAAACAGACAGAGAAAGGAAAAGGAAAAGAAAAAGAAAGGTAGAGAGAGAGATATTTAATTATTTTATAATATTTTGTTTTTAAATTTATTTATTTAATAAATTTTAAATATCATCGGATCGGTTTCGGGTATCCTATTTTTTTTGCCCGATCCGTATCCGATCTGGAAATCCGGTAAAAAATCGAATCGGATCGATATCCAAATCCGATCCATCGGATACGGATTTTTTCGGATCGAATTGGCCGGATCAACAGATCGGATCTTTTGGATCGGAATTTTTGGCCACCCTAACTAAGGTTATCAATTAATAAAAAATATATACACGTATTGGGTGCAATAAACCAAAGAGGGGTGAGTTTCTTTTATAAACTAAGAAACTTCCCCCACTCCCATCATTTTATGATGTGGAATTTTATTCTAATTATGAAGAGAGTTTTCTTTTATATACTAAGAAACTTATCTCACTCCCATCATCTTCCGATGTGGGATTCTAATTGTTAGGATCTAGATCGCGGATGGGGAACCGGGGTCCGACCGATTTACTCTTTCTGACAACACTTAACGGTTGGTGTTTAATCCGGTTAGAGATTAATACCGGGTTTCAATACTACACATGCTGTCACAAACCCTTGAACCGAGTTCAAGTGCGGAAGTGGTTTGTTTCAGACTGAAGCAACACACACAAGATGAATAGAGATAGGTTTTGGATAATATCGGTTCGGAGATTAGGAGGTCGGTTTGAGATTTAGTGAATCGGTTATGATGTAATTCGGTTATAACAGTGTGAGTCGGTTAGGACAGTACAAGTCGGTTAAAACGTAGAACTGACAGAAAGTAAAGAACAAGACACAGGTTTTTATGGATGTTCGGAGATAAAATTCCTATGTCACCCCTTCTTCTCGTAACCACGAGAAGGATATTCACTAAGGAATACACAAACACAATACACGGTCGAGACTTATTTGTTGCTCGATAAACACTCGTACAATTTTCACAGAAATTGTAATCTCACTTCAAATGCACACTTAAACTTTTAATTTTGTAGAGAGATAAGCACAACTTGTAACTATTAACTCTTAGAGCTTGTGACTGGTAGAATTGGTGAGCTACATTTACTCCTCTTTAGCTCATTTTATAGGTGAAATGTGCCAACGGTCACATTTCTTCAACGGATACCTTCAGGGTAATCCTTGAATCTGATTGGTTGAGCAGAGACATTAATTGTGGTTTAAGCTTCCAAGGCATGAAGCAGATCGGCTTCATTTGTCTTTTACTTAATATGGCAACTGCCGGTTGGCCGGTTGCCTGTATCTGGAAGACTGCACCTTTGACTTGTACCAAAATGGTAACTGTTTCTTCAGGCAATCTTCTGCAGCCTTCAGAGTATCATCAGACTTGTATGGATATGGAATGTCACAGTCTGATCCTTTGATGTCATCTTCTGCATATACTCAAAGTGTCTGTTTACACAAATTTGTAGATTGTACTTAGTTTGATAATCCTGACTTCTTTCTCTAAGTAGTCTCTTCATCGGTTTTCCGGTTGAATACAACATTTTGGTTTGGGATGTCTACCGGTTTGTTCATAGCTTCAGGTTAACTGGATAACTTCCGGTTTTGGATACATCCTTTGCTTATTCTTCTAACCGGTTTGATTTCTTGACCGGTCAAGATTCTTGACCGTTCCTGCATAGTAAATTTGTTTTGTTAAATTCTTATTTTAACCGGTCTAATTTATCTAACACTAATTGTGTCAAAAATAACAAAAACTATCACCCTAAGAATGAAAGTATAAAAATAACAACCGTAGTGGAATGCGTAACAATAGCGTAAAAGTAAGAAAAAATGAAATAATGACACAAAATCTTACCCAGGTGCGACCTAACAATGTCCTACGTCATGCTTTCGGATAATCGATTCAATAAGGTTATAAAAGGGATTACAAACTCTAACTCTCTTTGTTTTTTCTAGTTTTTTCTCACACTCTTCTCGTTTACAATGTATATGCATATATAGACTTTTAAAATTCATAATTAGGATAAAGATCATGTGATATCTTTGACATCTCCACCATGATATGATCTCGTGGCGATTTAGTTGATATTTTCATAAGAATACGATTTGATTGACATCTTCACCATCATGTGATTTTATGTCTTTTTGGATCCAACAAATAATCGCACATATCTTCTTTCCCCTTTTATACCTAACATTGAGGCACACCAAATTTGGCCTCAAAACTCTAGGCCTAATTCCATAGTAAATTATAGTTAATCGCTCCAAAATGTGTTGCATGGAGATAAAGACAATGCATCACTTGCTTTTGCATTGCAAAAGAGTAACTGTGATTTGAAGTCTACTTTGGAGCATGATTGATTGAGTGTGTGATGCATCAGTCAATCGTCAGTTTGGATAGAAAGTGCGAGCTCGGTTGAATTGAGTCGATGAGTCTTTATTTTGGTTATCTTCTAGAGGACCATTTGGCTTGAAAGGATCCGTAAAATGTTTAATAATCATGGTCGATCAATACGTTTACCCCCACAATACTACTATTATAATTATATAGGATATAAGAAAATTAATTTAGGCGGTCAGTGAACTTGTTGATTTTCTTGAAAATCTCTAAACTCGTTAACGCTAGTTTTATATTTGTTTATTGATAAATATTTATTTATTTATTTTGTTATTTTTATTTTTCAAATGATTAAGTATTTTTTTTTTATTTTAGACACTATTCTATTTTTTTTATGTTATTTTTATTTTAGACATTATTTTATATATATATTAGAACTTAAACCAACCATTTAAACCTAACTAGATGTTCATCTTGGGTATTTCCAAAACTGAAATCCTAATGTTTTTAGAAATTTTTACATTTGACAAACATGCCTTGAACTTCTTAAGATTGATTCGAGAATACTCGTAACACCATTTGGAATATGTTAAGAGATTTTTGGAGTCACTGTTGTTCTTGAGAGAAACTTAATTTTTAAAAAATTAAAATTGAGTTTTTCTAATTTTGCTTAGTTAATTCGAATTGGTTTCGATAAAAAGTTTCTAAATAATTTTATGATCAAATTCAAATTAAAAAATGGAAGAATCATGCAATGTTGAACGACATGTAAATTTTCATTTTTATTCCTAGCATGAATTACAAAATGGATGATACCTTATAGTGAGTTAGAGAACAATCCTAGACACTTATTGAAGCTTTTAGATAAATGAAAACGAGCTTAGAAGTTCTTTACAAAGTTAAAAAAATAAATAAAAATTTGAAAATTTTAACGACAAATATAATACCAATCTTGATTTTTTACTTGAGATTGGTTTCTTTTGCTTCGTCTTGGCCTATGGTCCTATGGATCCCTTTTATAGCCACTTTAAGCCGATTAATGAGCCAAGTTGACTGAATTCGGGACAAAAGTCCTTAATGATTTAAGTCTTATTCAATCGATCTATAGTGAATAGGACAAGTTATGAACATAGGGGGAAAATCACACGACTAGTGTTGTAATTTCATTTCTTCAACTTTTCGTTTCGGTTGCTTCATCATTATTCAAGGATGTCGGACGTTCTTATACATGTGTCACGAGGAGGAAGACAACCCACAAGTGAAACGTTGACGTATATTGTTTTCGCATCTGAGCATCGACGAAGCTTGAAATGATGTCGTTTTGGGCTAGGTGTGGACGCTTCATCTGCATTATGTTAACGTTGAGGCGCGTCTTTGCCGTTAGCTTGGGCGATAGCCCTCTTCACGTATGTTGATTGGCCTAGGCTTTTAAGCCATGTTTGATTTGGGCTAAACAAAGTTAGGCCCTTTTTAGCCATTTTATTATTATTAGTATTTATATATCTGCAAAATAAATAAAAATAAATTAATAAATAAATATAAAATTTTGTTTTCTTTATTATATTATATATTTTAGAATTTTATTTTTAATTATTTTAAAATTTAAATAATTATAATATTTATCTAAAATAATTATTTATTTAAATTTTAATTAATTTGAGATTAATTATACAACATTGTCCTAAATAATTATTTAATTTATTTATGAACCAAATTTTATTTATTTTGAAATTAAGAATAAGATATTTTCTTTGAATTATTATTTATTTATGGTTCAAAATTTTGTTGTTAACTTTTATTTTAATTATTTTAGATTTTAATAAATATAAAATTTATCCAAAATATTTATTTAATTTGTGTTTAGTTATTTTAAATTTATAAATATAACATTCAACTAAAATAATTATTTTATTAGAGAGGTTTTTACATAAAATATTATTTAAAGACTTAAAATTAATAAAAAAATTATTAAACCTAATCGAGATGATTGAGAATGTGATGCGCCCAACCAAGAAAAGTAGACAACCCCACTCATCTTGTCATCTGACCGATAAAACTTTCCGAATCATTTCCTGTCCTACCCACCTTTCAAACAATTTTTCCCAAACTACCCACTTTTTCATTCACATTCCCAAACTACCCACATTTCTCTCTCTAAATCATTAATCAACCCATTAATTAACTCACTCTCTATCTTAACTCACTAATTAACTCCCTCTCTCTCTCTCTAAACCCATTAATTAACTCCTCTATCTCTTTCAACTATTAATTAATATCCTCACTTTTAAACTATTAATTAATTTAATTAAAATATATTATATAAATATTAAAATAAAATAACACATATATTTTATTTTTATTTAAATCTATAAATATAAAATATATTACATAAAAATTAAAATAAAATATATTACATCACAATAAAATACATAACATAAATATTACAATAAAATAAAATACATAATAAATATTAATCACGTTCAATATACAATAAAATGCATATTTTATCTTTATAATTCAATTTTATGATATCTACTCCATTTTCCACGAGAGCAAAACCTCTATATAAATCCACATTATGTTTGTTACCACCCTTCCAATATCTATTCATGGTTTTGTATTGTGCAGTAACGATTTCGAAGACTCCTCTTTGTTCATTGTATGGAATAATCTTGTGTGATAATGTTTTTTTCTCAACAGTTTCAAATAATTCTCTTGACCTTTGACAATAAGTTTGACCATTTTGAAGGTCATTAAACGTCACAGTTTCAAATATAAAAAAAATGAATTATAAAGATAAAATATGCATTTTATTGTATATTGAACGTGATTAATATTTATTATGTATTTTATTTTATTGTAATGTTTATGTTATGTATTTTATTGTGATTTAATGTATTTTATTTTAATGTTTATGTAATATATTTTATTTCAAGTTCCCATTTATCGTTTATGTAATGTATTTTATTTTATTTTAATTTATAATAGCTATTTAAATTATTTAATTTAGTGTATTTAATTTGAACTATATATATTATATTTATAGATTTAAATAAAAATAAACATATGTGTTATTTTATTTTAATATTTATATAATATATTTCAATTGAATTAATTAATAGTTTAAAAGTGAGGATATTAATTAATAGTTGAAAGAGAGAGGAATTAATTAATAGGTTTAGAGAGAGAGAGGGAGTTAATTAGTAGGTTAAGATAGAGAGTGGGTTAATTAATGGGTTGATTAATGATTTAGAGAGAGAAAGGTGCGTAGTTTGGGAATGTAAATGAAAAGGTGGGTAGTTTGGGAAAAATTGTTTGAAAGATAGGTAGGACAGGAAATGGTTCAAAAGTTTTCATCCTACTACGGCCCCTCTAATCGCTAGCTCCCTTTTTCACATAAGACTAGAGCTCCTAGCCTGTTTTTTTTTTTTTTACTAAGGGCCTTGTTTATTTCACCCGCGTGACTGTTGACCATGCCTTCCGTCCAGACTCGGCCAGAGAACAAGGCAATATAGTTGCATAAGCCTATTTTTACCCCAAATTTTTCGAAATTTTAATATATAATATTATTATCTCTATTATTAATTATATATTATAAAATATCTATTTTACCATATAATATCATAATCCTTTATATTTATTTTTTTATTTTATAATATGTTAACTTTTTCCCTCCATATTATACCTATTAATATATTTTATCTTTCTTAATATTATACAATAATATATATTACTTATTTCTCTCTCTATTATATATAATATAATATATTTTTTTCTTTCTTCATATTATATATAATGTAATAATATATTAATTTTTTTCTCTTTCATCAATATTTTATTATTTTTTATCTTTAATATTAGGCTCATTTTTTATTTATTGTTATTATTGTCCTTTTATATATTAACCCTAATTATATTGTTCATATTTTAGCAGTTTTCCATCTTTAATAATTTATATTTTTTTTTATCATAAATCCAATCCTAATCGTGAAAATAATTTTTGAGAGGTTATATTTTGATGCTATTAATTTTTTTTTTATTTGTTCTTATTTTCATGTTTATTTCTATAATCTCTTCTCATTTTAAAATATCTATTATATATATTTTTTTCATTATAGAGACATCATACACACAATATATGAACAATTAGTTATGATATCATCCGAAAAAGAGTGTTTAGACAGTTTGAGTATAATGACTTAATTGAAAATTTTGTTTCAAAAAATGAAAGGAAAAGTATTTTTGTTGAATGGAATACTAGTTAATTGATATATATTAATATTAATATTTTTATATACATTTTGAAATATTTTTTTACACTAGTTAATATTGTTATATATTTAATTTGTATATTTCATATTTTTTTTTATAAAATATATAATTATTAAATTTATTTTAATTGATGGGGCCACAAAATTTGAATTTGTATGGGCCTCCCAATTCTGCCCTGCTTCTGTCCAATAACTCAATTGATTTACCCGCACCCAGATCTTATACCCGCGAGCAGGCTCTTAGGGCTTGTTTGTTTGTGCGCTTTTGATTGATTTTGTTTTTCTTTTATTTAAGTGTTATAAATTTGTTTAAAAAATTTCAAAGAAAAATAAAACACTTAAAATATTATATTTAACAAAAATAAAAACAAAAAAAATAATAAGGACTTGTTCAGATATATTTTATTTTTAAATCTAACATCTTTAATTGATTTTTCAAGTCCTCTTTTACTATATTTTTCAAATATCTATTTACTTTATCAAATTAAAATAACAATGATGTAATATAGATACATGCCCTTTATACAAAGTATAATCGCATGATTAGGATTGAGGTAAATAATTTGATAAATAAAATGCAAAAATCAATATGTCTAATAGCCAAAATTTTAAAATAGAGACTTCACTTTGGACGGGCACAAAGTACATAACGTTGAGGTCGTTTCTTGAGTGTCACCAAACATTAAACTATATCCGAATTTTACGTAAATACGTTTTACACGCAAAAACATTTTTCTTGTCTTATAGTGTAGAAAAGCAACTGGCGATTCTAAAAAAAAATAGTCTAAATTAAAAATGACGTTGATTTATTTTACTTTTTTTTTAAACAAATTTTTTGGTCAAAATTTATCATTCATGGTTTTTCATCTTTTCATGATATTTGAGAGAAAAATAAATTATAAAAGTCTGACTATCGAGATTAAAATGGTATTTTTGAAAGAAATAAAAAATTCTCAAGAGACCTTACGAATACATGACCATTTGAGGGCGTTCTATATATCATAATTTATTTGTATTATATCTATTATAAAATATGATAATCTCTATATATAGGATTGATGATTTATATTATATAATTAATAAGTGGACCTTAAATTAGATATGAACTATTTTATATAAGTAAATTGTTTGACTAAAATGATGTTGAAAATAGAATATATAGATAAAAGAAATTATAAAAAAAAACTTTACATCAAGTTAACTCGTTATAGTAATTCAATTGAAAAGAAGAATGTCTAATAAATCAAAAATATTACATTGATTACTACTAAAAAAACAGTATCTTAAATTAAAGTAACATTATAATAATAACGTTTTTTTAATAATAAAATTGTGTTAGGTAATAAGAACTTTCCAATATATTTTATTTTCTAATGTTCTATTGAAAAAAGTATTGTTGTCTAACAACATATGGTCTATATTTTGCTTCTAATTTTATTTTTATTTTCATTTTTGTGACTCTTATGTGAAGTAGTGATAGATATTTTATTATTATTATTATGAACATCATGAATTCATGAGGTTGAAAACATAGATATTATATTGTGGATTCAGTTTGTTTGAATAAATTTGTTTAGTATAAATATTTGAAAAATGAGTATATTTGTTAGAAAAGATTTAAAAATATTAATATATAATAAATAAAATTATAGAAAATATATAAGACTTTAATATTTAATATTTAATATTTAAATTAATAAATTAAGTAATTTGATTAATAAGACAATGAATCGAAAAATAATGATTTTTTTTAAAATTTATTTGTAAACATTTTTATCAACAAGATTTTAGATTAGGATTATTAAATTTTAATGTGAAGAATTTTGACATTTAAAGACTATATAGGTTTATGAGATTAATTTAAAAAATAAATAAATACTAAAGTGAAAATATGGTATAAACTTCACTAGATTATACTAATATTAATATTATTATTATTAATATTATAATATATATCAAATTCACATAATTAGTATTTATAACAAGATTAACATAAAATTGATTAATTTTTAGAAAATGGATAATTTTTCTTATTATCTCTATTTTGATGGCTTTCAAAGTTGAAGAATTGTGTGCCCCATCCATTTCTTTTAGAAAATCTATAGTGACAAGAGAGACTTCATTTAAGTCGTAACTACTAAGAGCTTGTTTGATTTTGTTTTTTTATAAATAATTTATCATATTATATTTCCTTTTAATGACTAAATTACTTAATTTATCAATTCAATTTTTAAAATATTTTTTTTATTTTTAACATAATTTTAAATGTAAATATACCTTGTAATAATTTACTTCAAATAATCTTAAATAACTCACCTCTACATTAAATACAATATTTTTCAAAAAAAAAAACAAAATCCCATCAAACAAACTAAAATTATTAGGTAAAGATATAATGATGAATGGACAATAAATATCGAACATGTTTTTGTAATCTTTATCTATGTAATCGTTCCTAATTTATTTACAAAAATAATAATTATACATGTTTTTATTTAATTAAAATTTTAATTTTCTTATTTTAACATATTTAACAAAATCATTTTCAATTCAACACTTAGAAAATGTGTTATATTTGTAGGTTTCTAAAAGAAAATGAAGTTCTTATAATAGTTAAAATAATTAAATATGATTAATCTTTTAATTGAATTTATTTTTAAATAATTAGCACGATTTTTTATTTTCATTTTATTTAAATTAGATTAGATTAGATATTTCTTTTAAATGAACATTAATTAATTAAAAGAAACGTGACATTATAACTTTTTATTGGTCTTAGTATATTAGCTCTAGTACCATATTTTAACATGTAATTAGTGTATCTATGATTGTTTCATTGAAAAAATATAATTAATTAGTTTGTTAACTTTCTAGCTAATTAAGGTCAAAGCCAAACCAAAATGCAAATCAATCATGAACTTACGTACTTTTGAGCATTTTATATGAAAATAATTAACCCAATTCAAATTTTGTTTCTTCCAAGTCAAAAGCGTGTGTCTTTTTTTTAGTTTGTTAATAAGGTTTTTATTACTTTGAGTTGTTATTTATTAATTTATTTGACTAGTCTTATTTTAAATAGTTTATAATTTATATTGTGCTTGTAGATAGAAGTTTGAATACAAAAAAAAAGTGATTCATGAATATTTTAATATTTGAAATTTCTGAATCCCTCATTTAGTCAGCTATAGTTTCTTGATTGAATCTTTGTTATCTAGAAACTTATTTCATTAGAAGTAATAAAAAATTGACAGAGAGGAAATAAATAGTAAATTAGTAATAGCCTACCGGTTTTGAATATATTTTACTGGCGTGTTACTTGTTTGACTTTAAATATTTACATTTACTGGCACTACTTACAGAATTACATTTTTCTTTTTCAATTTTGGGATTTGATCTAAAATCAAAATTACAAAATAAGTAAATTTTATTAGACAAAAAATAATAGTAAGGTTAAATTTTGTATTAACCTTATTAAAAAAAAATATTTCTTATAACTTTTTTATATACAAATTAAAAGTTGACGGAATGTAATACAAAAATTAACCCACGTGATTAGCTTTAATAGTAAGAGTCTTACTTAAATAAATAAAAAAATATCTTTCAAACTATTTTAGGAGTTGAATAAGAAAAACATTTTTTTTTAAAAACAAATCAACATAAGAATTAGTTGACTACAGATATGGCAGGAAAACATTATATACTAAGCAAAAAATAAAATCTACAAAAATATAGAAATAAATTATTTAAAATTAAATCTAAGACAAAATAGTTGAAGTAGATTGTAGACACATTTTTAGATTTTTAGACATTACAATGTTATATTGTTTAAAAATATAGTGATGAAATGGGAGCGGACGGGGCAGCGACCCCATTTGGCAGTGTGCTGGAAAAAAAACACGTGGATAAGGAAAAGAAACTTCTTCACATTTGATAAAATCGTAGCCTTGATTATCATCAAAGTTTAGCCTTCTTCTATCGATGAGAAACACATCGAAGTAGAGGAGATTAGAATTATCTTAATTATATCCTAATTTAATGTGTGAGAAATTAAAATCTAAATGCGGCAGAAGCGTACCTTAATTAATCGCATGAATATTCTCTTTCCTTGTAATAGAAAAAAAGTCATTAATCTCTTTATCTTTAGATTTTCTTTATGCGGAATGATTCTTCAATTTGATGAGTAAGTCAATAGTTTTCTCACTCTATTGATGAGGACGCAAAAGAGAATTGACGTACATCTAATGGAGACCATTACCATTACATATAACTAACATTAAGTTAGTTATTATAGTTATGTTATTTCTAATTCAGCCCCTTCATAAAATTTGAAATGCTACTTAGGTATCCTCACTTTATATTCATGACAAATACACCCATAAGCCATAAACTTAATCACATTATATAACATTATTTTGGTTTATATTAAATATGACAATTACACAATTATTTATTATACTAGTAACCCTAAAAATTCTAACAATCTCCCACTGGGTCACGTATGTACAAAAATAAATGTATCAACCATAATGCGCCTGAAGTTTTATGCCATCTCAATCATATGTTGTATTAAACAATTTTATCAATTAATTATATCAATATAGGACCAAAGAGCTCGTCGTTGTATTTAAGCACAACTAGACCCAACAATGATCACATGAATCAATATAATTAATTGACAAATCATATCATGAATGTGAGGAATGAAAATTTCATGCAAGGTGATATTTTCATGTCAATTTTCAACTGGTCCTACTTAATTTTAGTGAGATCATACTTTAAACATAATTATACAAAGTGTAAGAAACTGAAAAATACTTAATTTCTAATCAGAATAAAAAACTTTATAAATATCTATAAAATAATTAAACAGGAAGATGTCAAAATTACAAACTCTCACTGAAGTTAGAGATCGTTGATCTCTACGACACTCATACGAGCAACATTCTCATGAAAGATATTAGATGATAAACCTATAGCCAAGAGGTTCATAACCATAGAGTTTGTACATATATATTTTATAGAAATCTATCCACTTTGTATCATATTTTTTCTTCATAAAATAAACTTGATGTCAAAATCACTTAATTTGATGCTTAGTAACATGTCTAAATTTCGCTGCAATAGTGAATGACGCCATAGGTGTTTGTTTGACACTTCTTCAAGAAACGACAAAACTAGCTAGCAAAAAATATTACCCGAAGTAGATTTCATACTATTTTGGCATCCCGTAATATCGGAGTCAAAATACTCAATGATCTCAAGACTTCCCGACTTTCTATATGTGAGCATTTAATTCTTAGTTATTTTCAAATATCTCGTAAGTATTGGCTACTTAATGTTAAGCAAAATTTGTGACAAACAAAATGTCTCCCATATATAAAACCATAAATAGACGTTTACTCTCACTGAACTTGTGATACACAAATAATCAATTAAATTCACCTTAAAACCAAAAGAGAGAATTGTTATTTTGTGAAATTTGTGGTATCAATAACGAGACGCTTTTTTAAGTCTATAGATGAATTTCTTTAATTTGCAAAACATATTAATTTGGTCTCTCGACACAAAGTATTCTCATTGCACCAAATTGTTTTCCAATGTCTCTATTGAAAACCCCCTTAACATCTACTAGTGAAGCTCCATATCAAAATATATAACGGGTACCACAAATTGTTCTTAAAGAGTAATTGATCAATTAAAATGGATTGTCATAAAGACACTTGATTTTGAGGTTGTTGAGTTTGTACTTAATGAGTTTGATCATATTGTCTTGTTACTCTTGATTTTTGAACATTATCCTCAATATCAATAAAATTCTTATAAATGTCAAAAACACTTGAGATATAAATCAAATCTTTCACAATAGAAATTATTGATCTAAATCAATTTTAAAGACACAATCATTTCTCCCCTCAAACTAAATATCCTCAAAAAAATATTGTAGTCTCGTCTAAAAAAAATTATCTTTAACTTGACATAATAAAAAATTATAGCCCTTAATCACTTAGAATATTTAATAAAATAGTTGCTCACATTTATAAATTTAAGTAACAATTAAATTCAAATAATGATTTATCCCATCTCAAAATACTTAATGCAACATTAATATCAAGTCTTTGGACAGTAATATTAATTGCTAATAGTATTTTGGTGTAATGATCAAACATTAATAATAAGACATGTCAAATAATCAATCTATCATTGGATGGATTAATTATTCAAATGAATAAGACTTTATAATTATTACATATTTATCATCACAAATATTAATACAATTTTGTCAATTAATTATCAGTCTTTAGGCTAAATAATATAATCACATGAATTACACAATACTACCATTCAAAAATTTCTTCAATTAATTTCAACAAACATTGTCACTTTGGTGATTATTTATATCAATCAATACAATCCAAATAGTGAACAATAATATCATTATTTTAAATTTAATGTCATATTATTGTATATAACCCAAATCAATAATATATAATTTTCCAAAGAATCATATAATTTATTTTATTAAAAAAAATAAAATTATACCGTAGGCAAAATCTTATTTCTTGAATTTGAAATTTTTAATATCTTATATTAATTAAATTAAATAATAAATCTTTAAGATTTATTTGACCAAATTTTAAATATTCTTATAGCCTAAATCCAATTATTAATTAATTTATTAATAATTGTTAACTTTAATATTTTAATCCTAAAATAAAGAATAAAGGATATAATTAAAATTTTATTATATATTGATTTATATATATATATATATATATATATATATATATATATATATATATAACCTTAAACATTATTCCTTAATTCTCTTTATTTATAATATATATTATATATTATTTAATCCCTTACTTGACAACAAATATCTCTAATAATTAATCGTCAATTTAAAACAGAGAATTCCTCTTTTAACGAAAAAATCTAAACTTTAAACAGAGAATTCCTCTTTTAACTAGAAAATTTAAATATTTAACTAGAAAATTTAAACGAGAATCTAATTATCCATAAATCTAGTAAACATTATTAAATAACATCATTAATCTTTATATTCTTTATTCAATTATTCCATATTACCAAAAAAATCAATATATCCAAATATTCATTTTAATTCAAATATAAAAAATTCAAATATTATTTTAAAATCTTATCTTATTATTCCAAAATCTACACACCGATATAATTTTCTCACATAATTAAATTAGGATAACTCTATACCAATTGTTAGAATTATCATCCTAATTTAATTTAATGTGTGAGAAATTAAAATCTGAATGCGCAAGTACCTTAATTAATCGCATGAATCTCCTTGTAATAGAAAGAAAGTTTTTAATCTCTCTATCTTTAGACTTTCTTTATGTGGAATGGTTCTTCATTTGATGAGTAAGTCAATAGTTTTCTCTGTTTTTTTGATGGGGACGAATCAGAAATTACGTACATCCAGGGACGAATCTATGTAGGGTTCAGGTGGGCTGAAGCCCCCCGAAAAATATATATATATATATATATATATATTTTACGGTAGAAATTTGACATTACCCTTAATTTCTTAAAAAAACTTTAATATAATTCATTGTTTTTTTTGTCTAATTATTAACAAAAATATTAAAAATTTATTTTTATATACTTGTTTTTTTCAAAAATTTCTCGTTATTATTTTAAGTCCACCCTAAATATTTTTCAAGCCCACCCCAGTTTAAAATTCTGGGTGTGTCCCTGCGTACATCTAATGGGGACCATTACCATTACATATAACTAACATTAAGTTAGTTATTATAGTTAGGTTATTTCTAATTCAGCCCCTTCATAAAATTAGAAATGTCACTTAGGTATCTTCACTTTATACTCATGACAAATACACCCATAAGCCATAAATTTAATCACATTAGATCACATTATTTTGGCTTATATTAAATATGACAATTACATGATTATTTATTATATTAGTGACCCTAAAAATTCCAATAGAGGACGACTACGATGACCACTACAGCAAAGAAGACAACCGCAAAGAAGACGACTGTGAAGACCATCTCAAAGAAGACCACCGCGAAGAAGACCCTCGAAAAAGACCACAATGAAGAGGACACTTGAATTGTATATAAATATCAAGGTCAAATAAACTCAAATGAGTGACTCTAGTCATAAGGACAGTGACTTAATCTTTTTCGATGGCATGAAGCATTGGATGCCCCTTTCTCCAACACTTCTATCATTTTCATGTTTCCTTGGGAAGACCACGTCAAAGAAGAAAGGTAAGGCAGATAGGATGAAAAAGATTAATTAAGTTAGCCCACACAGTTATCCTCAATCATGCATTAATGAGACAGTCTAACCCTACTATAACCCAATTTTTTTTTCTCGCCTCATTAGGTGTTTTTACTTCTTTCTTGTATCCGGTACATTAAATACAAAGATAATCCCCTTTCATCTAGGGGCTACTTATACCTTCCCAGCTCTTGGCCCGACCAATTTACCTTTACTTGGCTCAATCTCTTCGAACTTTTACTTAAAGCATCTTTGAATCTTGGTAAATTGGTCTACCCTATTATTTTATTATTTACTTATAATCAGAATCCTTATACTTAAAACTACTGATTTAGATTCATTTATAATCAATTTATAAAAAATAATAATTTAAATATAAATAATTAAATTTATAAAAATAATAATTTAAATATATATATAATAATAAGTTTAAATATAAAAAATATAAAAAATAAAAAAAATTGAGTTTGAATAGTAAAATATGTTAGTTTGAGAATAGTTGAACAAAGTAGGTTAGTTTGAGAAGTTGAACGTTAAACAAAGTTAGTTTGAGAATTGGCTCTCCCTACATAACGAAGACCATTAACCTTCCTCATTACCTCCCTCGCTGTTGTCGATTGGCCAGGTTATCAAAAATAATGCAACATATACAATTGTAATTGTAGGTCTCTACTTAGCCAAATTTTTTTTAATATATAATATTATTAATTATATATTATAAAATATATTTTACTTTATAATATTATATTTATTTTCATATAATAAGTTAACTTTTTTCTCTCTCCATATTATATATAATAATATATTATTTTTTTCTCTCTCCATATTATATATAATTTTCATATATTTTACTCATTTTTTTATCTATCCTCTATCCATATCCATATCCATATCCATATCCATATCCATATCCATATCCATATCCATATCCATATCCATATCCATATCCATATCCATATCCATATCCATATCCATATCCATATCCATATCCATATCCATATCCATATCCATATCCATATCCATATCCATATCCATATCCATATCCATATCCATATCCATATCCATATCCATATCCATATCCATATCCATATCCATATCCATATCCATATCCATATCCATATCCATATCCATATCCATATCCATATCCATATCCATATCCATATCCATATCCATATCCATATCCATATCCATATCCATATCCATATCCATATCCATATCCATATCCATATCCATATCCATATCCATATCCATATCCATATCCATATCCATATCCATATCCATATCCATATCCATATCCATATCCATATCCATATCCATATCCATATCCATATCCATATCCATATCCATATCCATATCCATATCCATATCCATATCCATATCCATATCCATATCCATATCCATATCCATATCCATATCCATATCCATATCCATATCCATATCCATATCCATATCCATATCCATATCCATATCCATATCCATATCCATATCCATATCCATATCCATATCCATATCCATATCCATATCCATATCCATATCCATATCCATATCCATATCCATATCCATATCCATATCCATATCCATATCCATATCCATATCCATATCCATATCCATATCCATGTCCATATCCATATCCATGTCCATATCCATATCCATATCCATGTCCATGTCCATATCCATATCCATATCCATGTCCATGTCCATATCCATATCCATATCCATGTCCATATCCATATCCATGTCCATATCCATGTCCATGTCCATATCCATATCCATGTCCATGTCCATATCCATGTTCATGTCCATATCCATGTCCATGTCCATATCCATATCCATATCCATGTCCATATCCATATCCATATCCATGTCCATATCCATATCCTTGTCCATATCCATATCCTTGTCCATATCCATATCCTTGTCCATATCCATATCCTTGTCCATATCCATATCCTTGTCCATATCCATATCCTTGTCCATATCCATATCCTTGTCCATATCCATATCCTTGTCCACCTTGTCCATATCCATATCGTCCATATCCATATCCATATCCTTGTCCATATCCATATCCATATCCTTGTCCATATCCATATCCTTGTCCATATCCATGTCCTTGTCCATATCCATGTCCTTGTCCATATCCTTGTCCTTATCCTTATCCTTATCCTTATCCCTATCCTTATCCCTACCCCTATCCCTATCCCTATCCTTATCCCTATCCCTATCCCTATCCCTATCCCTATCCCTATCCCTATCCCTATCACTATCACTATCCCTATCCCTATCCCTATCCCTATCCCTATCCCTATCCCTATCCCTATCCCTATCCCTATCCCTATCCCTATCCCTATCCCTATCCCTATCCCTATCACTATCACTATCACTATCACTATCACTATCACTATCCTTATCTTATCCTATCATATCATATCCTATCTTATCATATCCTATCATATCCTATCATATCCTCATCTCTATCTCTATCTCTATCTCTATCTCTATCTCTATCTCTATCTCTATCTCTATCTCTATCTCTATCTCTATCTCTATCTCTATCTCTATCTCTATCCCTATCTCTATCTCTATCTCTATCCCTATCCCTATCCCTATCCCTATCCCTATTCCTATCCCTATCCCTATCCCTATTGTAACACTTTTATATAACTAACCCTAATTATATTGTTTATATTGTAGATGTCATTTCTATTTTTAATATATTAATTTTTTTATATCATAAATTCAATCCTATTATTATTATTGAAAATAAAAATCATCTTTAATAGTTAAATTCTAATGCCCTGAAATTTACTTACATTGTTTGGGGGTCAGTTTGAGAAATTTGAACGTTAGAAAGAACTTTTTGGATTTTTATTCAATGGAAAATTAAAAAAGATTAGTGATGAACAATTGTTGAAGAATTTTACTAAATTAGAAAATTTCTTGAAACACAACTAAGAAATGGACATTTGATGGTGATGCATTATTTAAAGAGTTTAGTAATTTGAAGACAATGTTTCAACATATAGAAGTTTTTTTTAAGTTGAAGTTGATAAAAAAAAATACTTACAAGTACAATGTCATAAGAAAGATTAAACGAATTGGCGCTTATGTCAAATGAAAAAAAGTGTTTATAACCGTTAAAATATAATGACTTAAATACAAATTTTGCCTTAAAAATTCAAGGCTTAGTATTTTTTTGAATCAAATAGTACTAGTTAATTGATAAATTATATATAATTTAAAATATTTATTATACTAGTTAATATTGTTATATATTTAATTTGTATATTTAATATGTTTTTAATAAAAATATATAATTATTATATTACTTTAATTTTATAAAGCCATAAAATTTGAATTTGCATTTTGGCCTTCGAACTCTAAGATAGGAAGGCCTGATTCCGGATAGAATAAATGGTTATTGCTTCAACCGAGCTTCTTCTTGTATGAACGATTGCAATGCAGCATAATTCTTTTAGGA
Organism: Impatiens glandulifera; assembly: GCF_907164915.1. Lineage (NCBI taxonomy): Eukaryota > Viridiplantae > Streptophyta > Magnoliopsida > Ericales > Balsaminaceae > Impatiens > Impatiens glandulifera. The sequence continues at coordinate 1,120,372 of NC_061866.1, forward strand.
TGAAATTGTTGGTCAGGCAAAACTTTGATTACCATAGTTCTAATAAATCACATTGTCTAATTAGTCATTAATTACATTATCATGAAAAGATATTAAAATCAGTAAAAAAAACAAAAAGCAATATATATAATGTAGATTATATGAGTCAAATTAGTTAAAAATTGTTGGACCTAACATGTAGTTGGAAAATTAGTATTTATAATTATAATAAAAATCACATAAAAATATCAACAAGAAGATTTCTTCATTTTTTTTGTGAAAAAATAATAATATTGTTTTTAGTGTTTGAATATATTTTTATTAAACAGTTAATAACAACAAAAATCTCTTAATATCCTTATGCTAGAAAAAAATTTCCACTAATAAGTTAGGTCTAGTTTATGAATTTTTTTACTAAAAAAACACTAATTTTCTCACATTACCATTAAATATTGAATGACAATAATGTTATGACATGTTTTGCAACTTTTTATTTTTATTTTTATAAATTAGATATAGTAATTTTGATTTCTTAAATAAAGATTTACATAGTCAATGTTTCAGAAAATATAACCACAAATAATTATTGTAAATTTTAGGTTGAAAATTTTAGTTGGAATATGGTAATGTATTGATATAATTGAAGATATTCATTTAAGGTATGTATTACAGAATTTCATACTTGATTTCTATATTTTTGTTTTGTATTTAAATAATTTAGAGAATAACTTTATTAATCAATGGACTAGATTTAAATAAATGAAACATGAATCATAGCTTTCAATTTTAAACATTTAACCTACTATTGTCTCTACATCTTTTACAATGGTGATAATCAACTTCTTATGATTTTAATTAGTTGAAATTTATGAATACTTAATATATAATTTAACAAAGTATAAAAGTAAAACACTTAGGGTACAATGCACTCAAAGGTTGGGCCGAAAAGGCCCATGCGCCCAAAGGTGGGCCGATTAGGCTGATGCGCATGTTGGGAAAGAAAGCCCTAATATTGAGTATAAATACGTGTTTGTGTTTCGCAATATCACCCACATCTTTAATTGTATTCCTTTAATGTGTTTCTTTCTCTTTTCTCTCTGTAAACATTTAGTGAAGAAGTCCAAAACATAGGCTATCAATATGACGTTAGCTAAATTCTAATTATTAATATCATTATGTTTCACATAGATTCTATCATATGTATCATGATTTTAGTTCTCGATCTTCGACATGACATGTTAACGAGTTGTTTGGACACATATTTGATTATTTGTTTTGACACATCTTTGTTTCTTAAAAATTTACACAAAGAGGACATATTTCAAGATTAAATCAAAGGATAGAAGGTATAATATTATTGTATATCCTCTTTAATTAATGTTTAAACGATAAATTATCAAAAGATTAAAGGTTATGGTTTAGAAATTTGATTTTCCATACTATTTTATATGTTCATGCTCTTTTGGATGATTTGTTATAGGTAATCTCCAAGGTCCTAAGAACTGGCCTATGATTAGAATTCCGGGGCGAACGACAAATTCTTGTCGGCTTCGATCGTTCAATCAGCGGTCGCCGGAGCTCAACCACGGGCCTTTCACCCTAGAGCGGGATCAGATAATTCATCTGTCGGTTCGAACCTATGCAGTCATTGACAAATAGAGTGACTAGCGCGAGATGCAAAAGAAAGAGAGCAAGCTAAATGAAAGCTCGTTGATAATAATTAATTTTCATTTCATTTTATAAACACTCTATCAAAATAATGTTGTTACTCTTTTTAGTTGAATCAACTTGTATTTTATTTATTTTTTTATAGATTATAACCTTTTTTACTACCTACTTATATTAATTTATTAAAAAAAAGTTAATATTAGATTTCAAAAATCTTATTTTCTTATATTGATTATATTAAATGATTTCAAACTTATGGTCGTATAAAAAATAATACTTTTAGTAACTACATACAAAAAAAGTTATCCGATTTCAAAAATCATGATTCATTTATAAGGATTAAATTAAATTAATTAAAATGAAATAAAAATAGAATTTATTAGACCCATAAAAAGATTAATGTGTTATTAAACAATCGAAAATAATATAATATATTTTACGAGATTTATACTATGTATAGTTTTCTTCACTTTTTTTGTATAGTACTCTTACAGAATAATCATATTTAATTAAAAAAATTCATAATAAATTGTTATTAAAGTAAATTTAAAATAAAAAATTGAGAAAAACAATCCAATAGATATGTTAAATAAATGAGTTAATAAACGTCACATCACAGTTAACGTAGTTCTACGATTTTCTATTTAAATGCAAATTTGAATATGTCAAGATTAAAATATCAAAATGTAAAATACTATTTAATTATTGGTTTAATTAATTATATTTTTATGAAACAGAACCGGCAACGTCTTTTTGGTCAAAGGGACGAGGATTGCCTTGAGGGAATGAGAGAAAGCTAGAATTGTACCAAATTTATTCTTTTAAACAAAAGAAGATCCAATAAATAAATAAATAAATATATATATAATTAATGGTATCCTTACATTATGGTCAAACCAAAATTCCTTAATAATTAATATATTTAAAATAAAATTTATTTAAATATTTTTTATAATTTTTTTATATATTTTAAAATTATTTTAAAAGAATTATCTTCTTTTTTATAATTAATTAAAAATATTATTTGACTTTAAAATCTTATTGATTAAATCAAATAATTTTTTTTACAAAAATATAATTTACTTTTTCACATATTATATATCTGAAAATTAATTCTACTTTAATTTTTCTTTAAAATCAAATTAAAAATATATTCTCTCAATACCTAGTCAAATAAATCTAACCAACTTCTTTTTTAATTTTCTAAACTTTGTTTGAATTTTACCTTCTTACAATATTATACATATTTTTGTTCAATTTTTTTTTTTAACTAATATAATTATTATTTAAATTCAAACTTATCTACCTTATTTATTTTTAAATATTTTTATTATTACTATAACTTTATTATTTAAAAAAAAAATATCATTAAATTCAAATAAAGTTATATTTTAAAAAACTAATTAATAAATAATACAAGATAAAATCTACAAAATCAAAATATATAACTGAATAACATTTCAAATTACATAAACATATTTAAAAAAATAAAATCCTCAATGTAAAATATTCAGGATCATGCAACTTATTGAAGGTTTCTTAAAGATAAACTCATTGAGTCCTAAGGATGAGTGTTTGAAGTATATAAGCCGAACAAACTAATGAACGGTATCGGAAGAATATCTATCAAATATTATAAGCGATAATTAAAATTATTCTTAACTGAGGGTCGGTAAACAACGTCGAAAAAGGTCTAGCCAAGTAAAAATGGACAAACTACACATATATGACCCAAATAATGAGAAATCCATACAAACCATGTGAGGATACATATAAGTGGTCCTTTATATGAAAGATCAAATCGATTAATTTTTTATTGAAAAAAATGAAAAAAAAACTTGAATCCAATTATTTTGTCTCATTTGCTATTAAGAGAGGGATGAACACGGACTCGATAAAAGATCACCAACATAATAGGATGATATGAGCAGCAAACGACTCATCAACGATTAAGAGTATTTTAAATTTAATTATATATATAATATATATATATATATATATATATGTTGAATAGAGTTTAATATATGGACTTTCTTAATGTCGACCCAATTTTCTATTGTGTGAGCTTTAGGGACAAATATTATATAAACATTTGTCATAACTTACTTGTTATGTCAGTTTTATATTTTTATCTTCTCAATAATATTACTCTTTTAGGTGGACATAGTAAATTTTTATCCGGATAAACCACATTAAATTCGAGTATTTTTATTATTGTTTACGGTATTCTCTCGCATTCAATTATAACAAACTAGTATTAGAGTTTTAGAAAATTTATTTTGTTTTTTTAATTGAGATGACAACAATAATCATTAAGATCGAATAATTTGTGGGGTAAATCAGTTTTAGTCTATGGGATATTGAGATGCGGGCCCTGTTAGAACAACATGGATTATGGGGCTGTTGAAGTTGTTGGCATGAGAATAAATAACTGTTGAGATGGTCATTTTTGGAGGAGAAGGCTACTAGGTTAGCTTGAATTTTGAGAGCCTCTACATGACAAAATCTCTCTCCAATAAGTTTCTTCGTAAGCAACATCTATTCACTCTATGAATGCAGTAAGTTATACAAAATCAAAGAACACTTGGATCAATTAAATTAAATTATGTTAGAATTAAGAAATATTGATGTTAAGGTTAATAATAGTGATGTTGCCTTAATTCTCTTAGTATTTTTGCATGCATCATATGAAAAACTTGTTTAGTCTTTCATTATTGGGAAATATATAGTAAGTTCGAAGACGTCGGGTGTGTCTTTCATTCGAGAGACCTGCACCATAAGGAGGCTGGTACAATTACATAAAGTTAAGCCTCAAGGTTGTTTACCAACGGAGATGACAAGCGTGAGAAAAAAAACACAAGTAATTTGTTTTGACAAAAACACAAGTCATTTATTTTGAAGGGTCCTAAGCTGAATGATGTCTATAATTACTGCAAGTTCTACAACTTTTGTAGAAAATAGTCACTTATATGATAATGGTATATCTCTAAAGGTAGATGGACACATCCATGAGAATGATACATGGATTCTTGATTATGGATCTTAGTATCATATTTGTTCTTGAATGAAGTGGTTCAAATCGTACATACATGTAGATGGTTGTAGTGTTTCTATGGAAAATAGTTTTGTTTGAAGGTAGTTAAGATTGACTCAATCAAGATATAAATCACATGGTAAATTTTGTACACTAAATGATGTCATACGTGTTTAACTATGTACTGAGATTTGAATAGTTTGAGTATGTTTGACATTAAGGGTATGTTTGGTAACCTTGGAATTGCATTGGAATTGAAATTGGAGGGTCCAATTCTAATTATTAAGTTTGTATACATTTTAATATTAAGAATATGAATTAGAATTATAATTCTAATGGAATTCATCTAGTGTAATTTTATAATTCTCAAGTTCCATCCTCTTTAATTATGTCAGAATTATAATTCATTTTTTTTATATATTGTCAAACAAAATAATTTATTATTTGAAAACACGATTAAAGTTTTCAATCGTTAATAATATTTTTTTTTGAATTAGGATGGTAAATATCATATCGATGTTTTTTTAGTTTAGTAAGTTAACATTTTGAACTAATATATATATATATATATATATATATATATATATATATATATATATATATATATATATGTTGAACCGATATTTTATTTTTGAATTTATGAAGTTAAAATGTCGAACATATATTTTTATTTTTAATATATGAAGTTAACATGTTGAACTGATATTTTTTTAATGAAAATCAAAACATAAAAAAATCTCTTGACCCTTGAGCTATCCTAATTGGTTATGTCAAACCAATATTTTAATAAATAGATAATGTATATTGAAATTATTTTTATTATATTCATTTTTAAAAACATATGAATTGTGATTGAATTAAAATTCTATAGTTTCCCAAACATATGAATTAAATTGTAATTTAATGTCAATTCTCATAGAATTATAATTGGGATTCTAATATCAATTTGATTTCCACTCATCCAAACATACCATAAGGGATTTTGGTTTAACGGTAAAATGGAGTTTTGAATATCGGTAAGGTTTTTGATGTTATTCCGAAAGGTGTTAAGAATGACACTTTGTATTTCCTTAAGAGTTTTATTATACAATGTTATGTTTTTGTTGTATCTTTAGAGATTCACAAGGATGAGATGACTAAGTTATGTCATATAAGGGTTGGTCATATGAGTGAAAGAGAAATACTATTCTAGCATAGGAAGATCTTCTTGGGTGGTCACAAGATGACTAGTCTTGATTATGTGAGTATGGTATTTTTAGAAAACAACATCACAGAAAAGTTTTTAAAGGTTATTCACATGACAAAGACACACTTGATATATTCCTTCGGATTGTTGGGGTCTGCTAGCGTTGAATCTCTTAGAGGTCAATATATTTTCTTGACAATTATGATGAATTTTTAAGGATGACTCGGTTATTTTTCATAAAAATGAAGGAGAAACTTTCAATACTTCAAGGAGTGGAAAATATTGGTGGAAATAAAATTGGAAAAAAGATCAAGAAGTTGCAACAACAATGGTCCTAGAGTTTTGCTCGTTTGAGTTTGATCAATTATGCATTGATGCAAGGATTGCTCATCATCACACAATAAGGTATACACCACAAAATGGTATAGTTAAGATAATGACTTAGACATTGCGGAGAGAGTGTGGTGCATGCTCTCTAATGCAAAACTTGATAAAAGTTTTTGGGAAGCGGTGGGTGACTAAAACATGCTATTTAATAAATTGTGGGCCTCATACTAAGATTACTACATAACACCTACGAGGTTGTGGTCTAAAAAAACTGATGATTACTCTAGTCCGGTAGTTTTTAGTTACACAGTTTATATCATGTCAATGATAAACTAGAATTAAGAGGGAAGAATGGAGTATTTATGAGCTATCAGGATTATGTTAAGGATAAAAGTATGGTATCCATTAGAGAGAAGACTTATTTGAGTAGAATCGTCATCTTTCATGAAAATTTCTATACTTAGCTCTATTGTGTAGTCCATAGTAGTGTTGATATAGACGAAGTTAGAAACTACTCTATAAAAGAGAAAGAACAACACGTTGAGGCTCAATTTCTAAAGCATGATCAATTGAATTTTCTTAATCATTTAAAGTTGTTCATCAGAGTATAATCAATTGATTCTTAATCATTTAAAGTTGTTCATCAGAGTATATCTAGAAGTTGGTTAAAGAGGAATTGAGTTAGGACATCTTCGAGATATATTATGAGAATATGATTTGTTATATACCATAAGTTTTTAGAGGAGGTGAATACGTTTGAATTAGGCCTATAAGTGGTTCGGTATGGTCGTTTATAGACCAAAATATACAACCAACATTTGCGTCAGTTTGCTTAAATCACAAACCATCAGTTCGATTTATATTGATCGTTCGGTTTGATCGGTTTATGATTGACTTCTGTCGTTTATTTGGTTACGCCAGTTTTAATAAAATAACTAAAACTTAAAATGAATAAAATAGTTAAAATCTTTTTCAAAATCTGTATCAATTACCAATTTCCAATGAGTAAAAAAGAAACTATACCAATCACCAACTATTGAACAAAATCCTCCATTACCTATTTCAACAATCAAAAAAAAATTATACCAATTTTAAGTTTTAATAATTGAACAAAAATCCAATAAACAAACAACAATTAAATTCAAAATTAAAATATTGAAATTAAATAAACACAACCTACGATCGATCGGATAATAAAAGTGTTGAACAAAGAATGAGGTTAAGAGTTAATTTATGTGTTAATAGCACGATCCACAAGGAAGGAGACGAAGAGTCTCCTTCATCCTTGGAAAAGGAAGAGTTTCTCTGTCATCCTTTAAATAAATGAAGATGGAGCATCTTAAAATGAATGAAGACTCATACTTTGGTGCTTCTCTCTCCTCCTATGCAAAATAAACCCAAAATTCTAACATGGTCAATGAACTAACGCACCGAACTGAAAGAATTCGGTTCAAGCTTTTTCACACTGCCGGTTCTCAGTTGGTCGATTCGGTTCGGGTTCGAACGGTTTCACCCGGTTTCAGACGGTTCGGTCGGTTGACTTACAGACCTAGTTTGAACCATCCCCCTAAAAAAATTGTATCCGATTATGACGATACAAAGTAGTTGCAGCAATGGAAGAAACAATGAAAGATTAGATGGGATCATTTAAAAAAAATCATAATTGGGAGTTAGTCTCATTATTTACATTGAAAAATGTACCTCACTAGGGGCGGAGCCAGGATTTGAAACCTACCCGGGTTAGTTTTATAGTTTGATGTCATCAATGCATTTTAGCGACGGAAAATAACCAATCAAGCGTAATTTACCGTCGTTATTGATAAACTACATATAGGTTGTTTAAGGCTACCGGCTACAGCCCGACTGGCTTGTACTTGGCTCCGCCCCTGTACCTCACGAATGTTTTGCTCAAGATCAATGCAAAGGTTAGGTAGAAAAATGTTACCTCACGAATGTTTGCTCAAGATCAATGCAAGGTTAGGTAGAGAGACAGTTTAAGGCATAAGTTATTGCAAGGGTTTAATTCGAAAGAGGGAGTAGACTATAACGAGATCTTCTCAACTAATGGTCAAATATATTTTCATTTGAGTGTTATAGTAATATTGACGCTATGATTTGGATCTCAAACAATTTGATGTGAAACTAGCTTTTCTACCTAGAGAGTTAGAAGAAGAGAGATGCATGACTCAACTAGTTGGTTTCTAAGTTCCAAGAAAGGAAAAATATTTGTGCAACTTGAAAAAATAATTATACAGACTTAAGTAGTCTCTAAGGAAATTTAAACGAGTTTGAAATTTTTATGATGATTCTTAGTTACAACTATGATTGTTGTGGATTCTATAACAAGTTAAAAAATGACTTATTTATCTACTTAGTCTTGTATGTGACCAACAACAACGAGTAAGGTGGAGGTTAAAAACTGAAAAATCTTCTAAATGTTGAATTTAAGATGAATGATATGGGAGCGAAAAAAAATCGACTAATAAGTCTAGTCTAGTTTATGTTCAACTTTAACCAAAACAATATAATATTTAACATTTGTAAGAAAACATATGCAACACATTGTCTAATGTCTACTATTACTATATTATTATTATGATTATATTATCGTATATAGACAAACCGAGTTCCTGTACTATAATACACATCCTTCCTCTTATATATGTTAAATTGTGATATTATTCAATTTATATAGTCAAATTTTTATAAATAATAAAAGTTAAATAGTTAAATATTAAAGTTGAGAATTAAATATAATATTATAATAATAAATTATATTATATTACTATAGCATATTATATAAAATAAGAATTTAAATTTAGAAATATACACACAAAAAAATATAAATTATTAAATTTAGACTCCACCTAATAGTAGATTAATGTATATGGCGAAATATATATTTCCATGAAATGAAACAGTACTGAGTTGACATTTTCTTTATTCGCATCGAGCAAAATGTATTGATTAATTATTTAAATAGTACAAAATTATATCGGTTCATTATTTAATTAGTATTAAAAAATTAAATTAAATTAAAACATTTAACAATAATTATTTAAATAATAGAACATATATTATATAAATTAAAGATATTATACATACATAATATAAATATATGATCAAATAAATACTAATTTTTAAAAAAATAGTTTACAATTACATGACCACAATTTTTTATAGTAGATGTAAATATTTGAAATTAATATAAAAATCAGGACCGAGACCGAAGATCGATGTTCTTGAATTAGGACTGAACCCAAGGACCGGTGTTCTTAGCCTATGATCGAAATATTGACCGAGTTTTCTAACCTATGACCGATGGCCCACTTACCTATGACCGAAGAACCAGACCAATAATCTTAGCCTAGGACCGAGCCTCCCAGCTCAAGACCGAGCAGTCCGAGTTCGGGACCGAGTCTCCCGAACCCAAGACTGAACCCTCTAGATCTAGGGACCCACGCTCCGGAGCCTGATCTAGACCACCCAGTCTAGACCGAGCCCGTCCGAGCCCATATCAGCAAAAACGGACCCAGCTCTAGGACTCCGGTCCTAGCCTGTTGGTTATACTTTCAAATTTCAAAGTTCTTTTTGTAATTTTGAAACCCCAACCTATTTTCAAATAATCTCAAAAGGTCAGAAATTGATATTTAAATATTTTCAGGATATTTTTCTAAACAAATATTTGTCTAAATGCCCCCGTTTGGAATTTATTTTTAAATTCTAACATTTTTTGTTATTTTTCAGGTATTATACTAATCTTATATCAACGCAATCGCATCTACGCCCTTTTAATTAATTTTGTACAATTATTTGTGTAATCTAAACAATTATGTTTAGGACTCCCAAACTACTAAGTAAAGAAATAAATGTTATAAATAAATCTTGTAATAATCAGATTTTTATTTAAAATAAATCATTTTTTGACGGGCGTGGAGACATAGTGCGAAAGCCTTTCCCGAGCATAACCAAAAACCGAACATCTTACAAAACTCTAGTACAAAGTACGTACGTTTATACATGTATCTTTTACTGGTTTTTCAAAAATCATTTGGCGACTCTATTTTCAAGAAGATAATCTTTTAATTAGTTATGTCTGACTAATTTAAACCGTGTTTTATCAAATTATTATTTGATCCCTAAATTATTAAAATTTGAATAAATTAATTATTTTTTCTATGATTAATTTCTAAAGCTCTTAGGCATTTTCAAAAATATTTTACATAATGTTTTCTTTTAAAAGATATCTTTAACAGATGTCTGGAACGCAAAGGTTGAACATATCGAACATTTGAGCCACTTCGGAACTCATCTTGTATTACCATGTGTCATACAAACATGTGATAAACTATGAGTGCGGAATTCCCGGGATTACACAATTCAAATTCTTTTGTAAGAATATTTTTCCCATTTAAATTTATACACAATTTTGTATATGACTTTATTATTTTATTAAAATTGATTTATAAGAAACTTTAATATTTAAAAATAATATCGTTATATATTTGTAACTCCCTGTAATCCTCCAGGAGGTTTGTTTTTAAATAGTTGATTTGTTATAAAATATGTATTTGGATGTTTTAAAATTAATTATTGTAATCAATTTTAACCATCTTAGATTTTAAAATAATTAAGAAAAATCTTTAATTTAAATTAATTTAAAAACTTTTTATTTGATTATAGAGTCGGAAATTGATTTTAATTTTAAAATCAATAAAATATTTATATACATGTATAAACGTAATTCATTAGAGATTCTTTTAAACTCAAGTTTGGTTATATTTTGAAAAATGCTTTCACGCTACATCTTCTATACCTGTTAAAAAACTGTCTATACTACATAAAATTTTGGTTATTTCTTATAAATTTTGATTTATTACGTTTTATTTAACTAATTATTTTTTAAGTTGTAGACTTGTATTGGTTTTTGTTGCATTTAAAATTATAAAATAAGATTTAAATACTAATATCTACAATCGATGTCAATAATTATTGAAGAAAGTAACTGAAAATATTCGTTTAGGATGTTAAAATTTATAAATAAATTCAAATAGGTCTTTATAAAAAAAAATTAATATCACTTTAAATTTTGTTCAAATTTTTTAAAAATAGTTTAGGACTTATAATTGTTAAAATACAAATAAAATTAAAAGCCCAAACAAGCAGGTCATTAGGCAAGTGTCTAGATCGCAAAACGGTTCAGACGCACGAATTTGAAGTTTATTTTGGCATTTGAAGTTTACCAACAACTTCCTTATACATATTAGGAGTGATTTGAACCATAATATGAAGACTATCTATTAATTTTAATCAGTTCAAGAACTTGGAATTTTGGTTTTTAACAAACATGGTTATGGTTGATCAAGATTGATCTGAGAGTACTCCTAACACCTTTGAAAACGTGTAAGGAAGCTTTTGAGTCGTTGTTTTTGTGCTAGAGCTCAGACACAAAAGTTCAATTTTAAACTTTATTCAAATTAAATTTGGATACTTTTGATTTAACTTATTCATTCCATTAGTTTCGCTTAAAAGCTTTGAAATAGTCTTAAGAACAAATTCAAATCAAATAAATAAGTATTAAGTAGTATTAAGGACTAGTCGAACTGAAATGTAAATTTTAAATTTAAATTCATAAGTTGAATTATAATATGAATTGAAGCTTAAAGCGAGTTAAAGAACACTCCTTAACTCTTTAAGAAGGTTTATGATTATTTAGAACCAAGATTTAGAGTTTTACACAAAGTTTTCAAAATTTTCAAAAGTTTGTGAAAGTTTCTATGGAGGATTTTGTATGGGTTTGATTTGAGGCTTAAGATTGATCTCCTTTACATCGTCTTGGTCGGAGAAGGTTATTTCACTAGTAGAAAAAAAGTCTTTGTAACGACCACTAGTAACGGCGCTCGAACACTCTTACTAATACTTTTTATCTGTAACGGTTATACTAAACCGTTACTGTTATCAGAGCATCAGTAACGGCTTTATAAGACCGTTACTGATAAAAGTTACAGTAACGGATATAAGGAATTACCGTTACAGATAATAGCAGCTTAAATTCTATTTTTCGAATTAAAGGTATCAGTAACGGTTTTTAGATAATCGTTACTGACATTGCATTATTTTACCGTTTTGGGAAGAGGGCATCAGTAACGGTTTTCTTCTAATGTCGTTACTAATGTATTATCTGTAACGGTTAATGAGAAAACCGTTACAGATATTAAGCCGTCTTTTCATCTTTTCTTCCAATATCTGTAACGGTTTTCTCAATCACCGTTATAGATAAGGCTTCAGTTAACATTTTTGGAAAAGGTCATCAGTAACGGTTTTCTTCAATAACCGTTACCACTATAGTATCTGTAAACGGTTTTCTCAATACCGTTACAGATATTAAGCCGTCTTTTCATCTTTTCTTCCAGCACCTGTAACGGTTTTCTCAATAGCCGTTACAGATACGACTTCAGTTAGTGTTTTTGGAAAAGGTCAACAGTAACGGCTTTCTTCTAACGTCGTTACTAATATAGTATCTGTAACGGTTATTGAGAAAATCGTTACAGATATTGGAAGGGAAGGTGAAAAGATGGTTGACTATCTGTAACGGTTTTGTCAATAACTGTTACAGATAGTCTTTATAAACCCGCGAACTTCTTCTTCTTTCTTTTCTTTCTTTCTTTTCTTCCTCCGCGCTTTCCTCCTCTTCTTCCCGATCAGCGTCGCCCGTGTGTTGAAGTCGTCGCCCGTCTATTGAAGTCGCCGCCAGGTAAGTTTTCTTCTCTCTTTTCTTCCTCCGCCGATCAATATCTTCCTCCGCCGATCAATATCTGCCACCCGCCGATCATCGAACCAATCCTTTGATGATCAATATCTGCCACCCACCGATCAATATCTTCCTCCCAAGTAAGTTAAACTCTCTTCTCCCTTGATGAGTAAACTAGGTTAAACTCGATTGTGACTAATATTGATAAATTCTAGTTACATCAACTCTTTAATCTTCAGGTAGTTATTACTCTTCATGTGCTTTTTAATCTATGTGTTTAATTGGTATTAGATTCAATCATGAAATTAATAAATAAGTAACAAAGTTTGACGGTTTAGGATATAATTGTTTTACATGGATTAGGTATATATCAAGAAGACCCTTTAGATGGAGGCAGAAGAGGTTTATTATAATAATATATAGTTAATTACATAGTTTGAATTGACACCTGGCTTAATGATGTTTGCATTTTGTCATCCTGATTAATTAGTTGGTTAACTAAATTATGATTTAGGCGATTTTCTCATTTTATCACCCAAAGTTTATATAGTATGTTTACAGTTGATAAATCGTTTATAGACACTCTCCCTATTTTCAATTACAAATCGATTATAGGTGTTAAAGACCCATTTGATTGCGCTGTTTGTCTTTGTGAATTTGAAGCTGATGATAATCTCAAATTGTTACCTAAATGTAGCCATGTTTTTCACATTGAGTGTATTGATACATGGTTACTGTCTCATTCAACTTGTCCTCTTTGTCGGGCTAGTTTGATTTCTGATTTCTTATTTATTTAGTTGAGTATTTAAGAAGTTCAACAACAATCTAGCTGTATGTCTTCTCTTAAAAGTTAATTGTTTGTTGCTAAGATTTTGGCTTTGGGGATTACAAAAATCTAGTTGTATATCCAATCCTCCTATCATCATAATCCAATTTTATTTTGCAGAAATTCTGAATTTCCCCGTTTGAACTATTGAATTCGTTCTTCACTGCCGTTTGAACGGTTAAATCAGGTATTCAATCATGTTACTTCTTATATAAGTTGAACTGTTGAATCAGGTTTTCATTATCACTTTTTGCGTTTGAATTGTTGAATCAGGTTGCATTAATTTCAATTCTATCGGGGTTTTAATATATATGTTGAATTTTGGTTTTCGATAGAAAGAGTTCTGATTGTTTCCTTTAGCTTCTCATTCTCAGATGAGAGCCCATTTGTTGAAACATCAAACTCATTGATTTGAGATGAAAAACTTGAACTATCATACTTGCTTTTTTGACATTATTTGATTAACGTATTTTGATAGTTTTCTATACTCAATGACTATGTCATTGAGTGCAGCATTTAGATCATCTCGGGTAAAACACATTAGAGGTGAAATCAAGTACCTCGTATTCATCATCTACTATGAAGCATTTGATGTTCTCATCATCACTTTCATTGGACGATCTTGAGTCCGAATCGCTTTTGGCCCATTTACTTTTACTTTCTTCAACCATCAACATCTTCTGATCCTTCTTATGCTTGGATGATTTATGATTCTTCTTATGTTTCTGATCAGCATGTTTCTTGTCGTCTCTCCTTGGCTTTCGGCATTCAGACTTGTAGTGACCTAGAGTATCACAATTAAAGTATTATATGTTAGCCTTAAAGTCATTAGAGTTATTATTGAAAGATGAGTTAGATTGATTCTTCCTCCGTATATTTGCCAAACTTCTTGACAAATAAAGACATTACATCTTCGCTGAACTGCTCAGCTGACTTGATGGGTGATGGGACTGCTAACTCCACAGAGGAAACCAACGCCTTAGTCATAGTTGAGGATGAGGGCTCGTCTTCATTCCTAGAGTTCATCTCGAACTCATGGACTTTCAGATCGACAAACATGTCGTGCAAACTCTATCTTGTGGAGATTTCTAGACTCCCTTATCACCGTTGACTTGATGTCCCAGGAACTAAAAAGAGCCTTCAACCGCCTTGACCATGACATCTTTGTTGCCATAGACATTTCCTAGAGTTGTAAGTTCAATGACAATACTGGTGAAGCATTCGTCAAACTCGTTCATCGTTTCTCTGGGACGCATCTTTATGTTATCAAACTTATGAGTAGCAACCATGATTTTTTATTATCGAGTTTTTTCGTTGCCCTCATTGAGTTGAATGATTTTCTCCCATACTTCCTTGGCGGTGGCGCATGCTCTGATCTTTGCAAACATGTTTTTGTCAATAGTTTTATACAGAGAGTGTTTTGCCATGTTATCAAGGTTGTTCTTCCTCTTATCTTCAGTTGTCCACTCGCATCTCTCCTTCTGAATCTTTATCGGATCGTCAGTGATAACATACCACATGTCATTGTCTTGTGAGGCCAGATACACCTGCATACAGATTTTCCAATCAACAAAGTCTTCATTTCGGAACATGGGGGATTGGTTGGGGGAAGACATGATGATATTCGAATGCTTGAGAATAGTAATGTCTGCTCTAATACCACTTGTTAGGATCGGGTAAAACAATAGAGACAGGGTCTTACTATTATTGAACGCTTACACAATTCGTTTGATGTTAAAACTGTTAGAAGATAATATCGGTTTCTATTCTACACAAATCGTCACAAACTCTTGAACAACGTTCAAGTGCGGAAGTGTTTGTTTCGACTTGAAGCGACAGATAAATGGTTGGAAAATACAGAAAGTTAAGAGCACAAGACACAAAGTCTATTTATGGATGTTCAGAGCAAACTCTTCTACATCACCCCTTCTTCTCAACCTTAAGAAGGATATACACTAGAAGCTTTGGTTTGATAACAACGCGTACACAACATAATCGGATAACCAGGACTTAAACTACTTGTTTCTGAACTCCTAGCACACACAACACTTGTTGATAGACACTCTATCAACTTACAAAGAACTCACAATAAGTGATACAATGATTTTCAGTATAAACAATCTCTCACAGAAATATATTAAGGCAAATATATATTTGTAGAGAGAAAATATTTAATTAGCAAGAGAGTTCAAATCACCACCGTCTTAACATCTGTTTTTCCTTGATCACTAGTGTGACAGATGAAAATACTTACCACTATACTACAACACCTTATTGTTATCTTTAAATATATTAATATACTTGATATGACTTAACAATTATATATATATATATATATATATATATATATATATATATATATATATATAAAATTTAACGTAGTTTTATTTATTCATTACCAAAACTTTTTCATAAATTATAATCTAACATATTTAATTAGATATAATATCGTCACATTTAAATTTTTTATAATATAATTTTTTGTTTATAGAGATAAAAAATATATAAAAATTTAAAAATCAAACATAACTAAGTAATTAAGTATTTATAATTATTATTATTTAAATTATAAAATTAAATACATTTAAATATAAATAAATATTTAGTTGTAATTTATTATTATTATTATTATGTTTTAAAATATAATAAAGAAATTATAATTTTAACAATTTTATAAAATTAAAAGGTTAAAAAAGAATATTAAATTTTATAAAAGTTTATATATTTTTTGTAACATCTATATCTATAGATATAAATTCTAACCAACCCAACAACCATTATAATTTATGTATATCTTGTACTAGGGACGATCTTTAGAATTGAGGTTAATGCTTTAAATTTTGTGTTCTCTAAAATAGTAAATAATTTTTTTATTATTATTTTTATTAAATTTTAATAACATAAAATGAAATATAAATAATTAATATATTATAATACTGAAAAAAAATATTAAAAAAGAGATAAAATATTATATTTATGTATATATATTTAATATGAAAAAAAAAAAGATTAATAATATAATATATAATTAATAATTTATTAAATATTAAAAAATAAGACTCCATAAATATGGGCTTTATGCATAAATTGCTACTCCAGAGTGAACCCAAATGTAGCCTTAAGTTAATTTTAACGGTAAATCATTTTTTGTTTTTTTTAATTGGGCTTAACCCACCCGATTCCCTATAGTTGCAGCATGTTACCCTAATTAATTGAGTATAAAAAGAGAGTCACAATAGAAACCATCATCGTATCTTCTTCTTCTCTAGCCGCCTCCTTATACTCTATCTATATCTCCTTCTATCTCTCTCTCAAATTAGGGTTTAAGGATGTCAAGATGAAGATGAAAGGCGAGGATGGTGTGCGCTTTCCAGTCGAAAGAAGTTTTGAATTCAGAATGGAAAATGTAGGATTTAAATACAGTCAAAGTGTAACTGGTAGAGTGAATGTCCTTGATGGGTTATATAGAGTAGTAGTGCCTATTTTCCCTTCATCATTTGTACATGTTTTCCATGTTTTGGAGTACTAGAGTTACTCCGTGAAGGGAAAATGATGAAAATTCAACCGTAGTTGCTGATTCACGGAACTATGTGTTGATGATAAAAAAGATTTATTCTATGATGGTTTATATAAAATAACTAGATAGTTTCAAATTGAGAATTTCTAATCATTATGAAATGTAATTAGCTGAATGTATTTTTATTAATTATTTCAATGAAATTGTTTAATTTTAATGGAATTTTAGTTTTATATGTTTTGTATTTTTTTTATTGATGAAGTTGGATTGATGTCATATAATTATCATTTCAATTGTTGAATCACTATAAAATTTGGTGTTTCATACTCTTAAAGTGTCATAAATTTTTAAATTTGTAAAATACAGAATTTGTGAACTCACTTGTTTTCATGATAAGTTTCAAAGTATTTAAATTTTGAGATTAAAAAGGATTTTAATATTTGTGTTGTGAAATGTTATAAGATCTCTTCATTTATGAATATATTAGAATATTGGTTTATAAATTAAAAATATAATATAAAATTATAGATGAATAAAAATTTTATTTTTTATTTTTTTTAAAGTCTGTTTAAAATTGAGTATGTGCATCTTTTATTTATTTTAACACTTTTTAAAAATAATATAAAGATTTATAATAATTTAATAATAAAATTAACAAAAATAAGTTAGTTTAGTTGATTAAGTTAGTACTTATATGGGATGGGAAAAGATCAAACCTTGGAAATGCATATATTTATATTGAAATTGACATATATTTATTGATTAGTTAAAAATAAAAGTGATGTGTTCGAAATCTATTTTTTTAAATAATATTTTTGTAATTTTAATATTTAACTGTAACTAAAAAGTAAATAATATGTTGTTTTATTTATAGGACTGCTATATTTATATTGAAAACTATTCATCCTCTACTTGTGTTTATTATTATTTTGTTTCTAAAGATAAAATATATTTATTTGATATATGGGCCGCCCACCTACTTTGTGTGGCTGGATGGGCTGGATTGTTCAGTTGGGTTATGACTTCGATTGGGTTGCTCGGTTATGTTTTGTTTGTTTTTATTTTTTATAAAATAAATACAAACATTAATCTAAAAAATCTTATTTTTATTTTTTATTTTTTATTTTACAACTATTGATCTTATTTAAAATTGTCTTTTATTTTAGAATTAATTTGACTTAATTGATAACCACTAAGATATCATAATGGTAAGAGTCAGCTTAAGATTTTATATTTTAAACTTCCTTGTTGTAAATGTTTATATTATTAATAGTTCTGATTATTTAATTGGCCTCGAAAGTGAATTTCTAAACACATGCTTGATCGATTATCCTATATTCTCCTCGCACAAGATGAACCTCCCAGACTGATACGTGTTATGTTCATTTCAAATACACCAAATAATATAAACAAAGAAGGTCATACAAAATTTTTAAAATAATCTGTGAATCTACCCAAAGCAACTCACTTCAAGAAGTAATATTTTGATAAAATGAGGTAATATGCAAACACAATTGTAATTTTGTTTTAAATGGTCCATCAATAAAACACAATTGTAATTATTAATTGTATATAACCAAATGTCCCTTGCAACATGACAATTCATAAATAGATGCACCAAATTAACTTTCCTCTCTTTTTTCCTATTTTTTTCTGCTTAAAATGCAATGACTCTACAAAATGATACACTTACACATTAGTCTACATTTGGAGAATAGTGAAAGTAAACCAAAAAAAATGGAAACATTCCTTTGAGTGAAGGCGGCAAGACTCTCTATTAAGGAAAATAAATTAATTTTGTCCGACATTCAATCAAGAAATTGACTCTGTCTCCAATGCACGCAACAAATTTACATTCTTAGACATTTGATTACACATTTAGGTTTTTGCTTCATCTACCAATATTCGTGCACTCATATATAATAATTAGTAATATTCGCGCACTCATATATAATAATTACTTCTTTTAGAGAGATTCGAACTATCATCTTTAGTATGACCGGTAAACCACTTATGATTGTTGAAATAATTTTATAATTTTGTGTATCTATATTGTAAGTTAGATTTTGAATAATTATATAAATTATCTACTATGTATAATATTACTCATTATTATATATTTATTTGAAAAAATAAAAATATTAAAAAAATTAATTAACCAATTCATTTAAGTTTTTATATCTATAATAATTTTGATTATTTAATAATCAAATTTGTGGGTGCATTCTTAAACATTCTTGGACATGATCCTAAGCCCTAAATCACCATTCGTGGACGGACCCTTACACTTTCTCTTCAATGTTTGTTTTACTCTAAGCCAGTATTCCCTTCATGGACGAACCCTTAGGTTTTTATCACCAATGTTTGCATTACTCAAGCCAATATTTCCTCCATAAACGAACCTCTAAATTTTTTTCAACAATGTTTGCGTTACTCAAGCCAACACTATGATTTCTGTTTCAACTACCAAGGTTCACACACTCACATATAATAATTACTTCTTTTGTAAGGATTCGAACTCTAGTCATAATATGAAATGTTAACACTTTAACCGTTACCACTTATGATTGTTAAAATAATTTTATAATTTTGTGTGTATATATATATTTTGTAAGTTAGATTTTGAATAATTATATAAATTATCTATGATGGTCTAATATTACTCATTACTAGAAAGATTTTCGTGCGATGCACACAGATAAAAATATAAATAAAATAAATGTAATAAAAATAATAATAATATGTATTCAATGTTTAAATTCTTAATAAATCACGAATAATATATTAAATAAAAAAAGAGAACTCTTTCATTGCACATTTTATTCACTTCGGTAAAATAACTTATCTTCTCACATATCTCATCACATATTTTTTTTCTGAATAAACATCTAATCTTGTGACCTTACACTTTCACTTTGTTCAATCAAATATTTGATTCATATTTTTTTAATATTTAACATCGTGGCCTCACACTTTGGTCAATCAAATATTTGAAATGTATTCAATGTTTAAAATTCTTAATAAATCACGAATACTAGATTGAAATAAAAAATAGAACGTTTTCATTCTACATTTTATTCACTTTGGTAAAAACAACTCATTTTCTCACATATTTTTTTTCCGTTTGAAACTCTCATCTCGTGACCTTATATTTTCACTTTGGTCAATCAAATATTTAATTCATATTTTTTAATATTTAACATCGTGACCTCACACTTTGGTCAATAAATATTTGATATGTATTCAATGTTTAAAATTCTTACTTAATAAATCACGAATAATATATTAAAATAAAAATATAATGCTCTCATTCCACATTTTATTCACTTCGGTAAAACAATTTATCTTCTCACATATCTCATCACATATTTTTTTTCCGAATTAACCTCTCATCTCGTGACCCTACACTTTCACTTTGGTCAATCGAATATTTGATTCGTATATTTTAATATTTAACATCATGACCTCACACTTTGGTCAATCAATATTTGATTCATATTTTTTTAACCACTTTCAAATTATATCGACATATTATCCCTCGACAAAACACATCCCAATCACACATAGTTACCGGGTTGTACTTGTTTTATTATGTTGTAAGTTTGAAACATACATATATCATTTTTTATTTTATTTTCAACCGTTTAAAAGTTTATGGGTGGGTCAACCCACAATCCGACCCAAATATCTATTTACTCTTACATAAATATCCAAATTAACCACAACCCTCGACCTGGCAATCCGAACACTTTAAGAATTAAGCAATCATTATATAGAGAGAGATTAGTTATTTAAAAAGTTGAACTTATATTGTTAAAATATTCCGCGTTCATCTAATTTGGTGTTGAATTTAAAATATTAAGTGTTATTAGCCTAGTTGGTTAAAGGGTTGTAATTATTTTTATTAGGTTGTAAGTTCAAAACATACATATAATATTTTTAATTTTATTTTTAACCGTTTTATATTTATGGGCGGGTCAACCCACAATCCGACCCAAGTATTCATTTACTCTCACATATATATCAAAATTAACTACAACTTTCGACCCAACACTTTAAAAATTAAGCATCATTTTATATATATATATATATATATATATATATATATATATATAGATATAGATATATATATATATATATATATATATATATATATATATATATATATATATATAATATGATATTGATCATTTTAATTTTTAAATAAATATATATATATAATTTATATCATTAATATTTTAAAGGATATCATGTTATTATTTATACAAATATATTTAATTTAAAAAAATAAAATTATACATTTGGTAATGTTATAAAAAAATTAAAATTGAACGGTAATGTTATTTAAACTAAAATATATTATCTTATAAACGGTAATGTAATGTATTGTAATTTTGATAAACTAAACTATAATAATGTCATTTAAACTAAATTTAACTGTAAAATCTTATAAAATAAACTGTGACGTTTTTCTTAAACTGAACTATAATGTGTTTTAAACTAAAATGTAATGTGTTTTAAAACTGAAATGTAATTTCTTATAAATTAAATTGTAATGTCTGATAAACTAAAATATAATGTCATTTAAATTGAATTGTAACGTAATTTAAAATAAAATGTAAAATTTTTTAAAACTGAATTATAATGTATTTTAAATTGAAATTTTATTTCTTAAAAATTAAAATGTAGTGTCTGATAAAATAAAACTATAATGTCTGATAAAATGAAATGTAATGTAATTTAAAGACGGTAACGTTTTGTAAAACTGAAATTTAATTTCTTATAAATGAACTATAATTTCTTATAAATTGAAATGTAATTTTTAAAAACTAAATTGTAATGTCTGATAAACTGAACTGTAATATCTGATTAACTGAATTATAATGTCTGATAAACTAAATTGTAATGTCTGATATATTGAACTGTATGTCACATAAACTGAGCTGAATTGTAATGTCTTATAAAATGAACTGTAATGTTATTTAAATTGAACTATAATGTTTGTTAACACAGTTTTTCTTTTATTCTTTAGCTTAATGGATCAACCATCATCATTCCATCCCGATGTTCAAATCACACAATTGGAATAACTTTTCATTTTGAAAATGAGCTTCGTGAATATTATAACGCTTATGCCCAATCAAAGGGTTTCGAAATTTATAAGCTAGGAGCAAGGAATGGTCAGGATGGCAAGTAAAAGTGGTTCTCCATTACTTATGCCAAAAGTGGTGTATTTTCTACAAAAGAGAAAAATATTTTACAAGTTAGACATTCCACCAAAACAATTTGTAAGGCTACGATAAACGTTGTAGTTATGAATGAAGGTGATGTTGAGATTACTAGTGTCTTCAATGAGCATAACCATATTTTAAACTTGGCAAAGTCGGGAATCTTAGATCTCACAATGTTATAGATCCAATTGCGAAAAGAAGATTAGATTTAAACGACGAAACTAGAATTATTTTGGAAAAACTTTTCAATCATTTGTAGTTGAAACTGGTGGATATGATAATCTGAGTTTTGATAAGAGAAGTTGTAGAAACTATATTTCAGAAGATAGGAGGTTCATGATAGAAATGGTGATGCTGAAGCGCTTTATTAGTATATCCACCGAATGCAAAGTAAATGTTGTAAAAAAACATGTTTATGATAGACGAGAAATCTCGAATAAAGAATGTGTTTTGGGATTATGGAAGATGTAGGACTGCTTATGAGTACTTCTCGGATGTCATCACCTTTGACACAACATATTTGACAAACCGTTATGATATGCCTTTTTCTCCTTCTGTCGTGGTTAATTATCATGAA
The DNA here is from genome assembly GCF_907164915.1 of Impatiens glandulifera. Taxonomy (NCBI): domain Eukaryota; kingdom Viridiplantae; phylum Streptophyta; class Magnoliopsida; order Ericales; family Balsaminaceae; genus Impatiens; species Impatiens glandulifera. The sequence continues at coordinate 1,143,468 of NC_061866.1, forward strand.
CAATCTATTTTGCTATGATATGGCTTACTATCTAGTGAGGATTCAAAGTTATTTATTTAGCTTTTTAAAATTTGGTTGACATGTTTCAAAGACAATAATCACTAACTAATGTTGATCAATGACCATTGCTATTGAAAATGTATTATAGAGAATTTTAATGAGTGATTTTATGTAAACTCTAAAATAGGTAAACTCTTACTATTTTAAATTTGTAATAATATAATTTTAAGAGTTTATAAATAATTTCAAATTTACAATATTTGATATTAAAAAAAACAAATTTATATTTATAAATAAAAAAAGTTATTATTTATTCAAATTAATATAATTAATTTTATAAATATAATTTTTTTAATGTTATTTATTTATTATTAATTTCTAATTAATTTTATATTTAAATATATATAATTTTAAAATTAATTAGATATAAAATAATTATTTATATATAAATAATAATAATATATAACTAATATTTTTCAAATTAAATTTTAAAATATGAATTTATAACTAGTCAGATTTTACTTTAAATTTAAAAGACTAAATTTGACGAATAAAGATTAAAAAAATTGTTAAATTATATATATTATAAATTGTAAATACTAGGAGCTAATTATATTTTCATGTGTTCTTTACCAGGATTTATCCTTTTCTAAAAAAAAGAATGGTTGAAGGAAACTACATGAACTAGTACTATTTTTTCACAAGAAAGAACATTATACTGAAACTCCAGCCAATCTTGAAATCAAAATTTCACCGAATCAAAGGGATAATAATCTTTAACATCAATCATAATCAAGATAATCTTCTAAAACATTAACAGATCAAGAAAATAGAGTTTGGGAGGCTTCCCCTTTAATAAATCTGTCTCTGTTCTAAGATTGATTTGATCCAGACAACAACAAACAACAAGCTATCAGTCAACAGATTTCACAAAAAAAGTTGGTAAATCTAAAATCATTTGTAACTTAAGTGTTTTTTAAAAAGATTATAACTTAAATTGGTTCAGACCTCCTTGTCTGTATAAACATCAAAAACAGGTTCCACATTGCCTGTGTAAAAAAATAAATAAAACTCTCCTTATAAAATCCCCCCAAAAATAATGTTTTCAAAAACTCTTCCTTCCTTATAAACTATTGCTGTCTTCACATGTATATGTATGTATATGCCTAACTATCCTCTCTTCTTCTTCTTTTATGTACACATAACCTGCAGCTTAGCTGTAGAAGCAATCGAGCCTAATTAACCGAGATAGAAATAGAACCAATTCCTCCTATCTCAGAGCTTTAGAGATCAAAACTTCTTACCCAACCAGTGGAAGCCAGGTTAAATAGTAAATGTTAAGAAGAGAGAGCAAAGACCTAACATTCTAGCAACTGTTGATTACCAGTGGAGCTAGGCCAACTACATCCAACAGACCATCCCAATACACCAAATATATTATCCACACCACAACAACCACTCACCTGCAGTATAATAATATATTAAGCCAAACTTTTAATCCCACAAGATTCCATTATATAAACTTTTTATGTTTGTTTGTTAGACTTACCAAACTGCTCAGGTTCGCTTCAACATGAAATAGCATGACTGCCATTCCTCTCTCTTTATTTGTCTCCGACTACCAACAAAATCAAACGAAAAAATATTATAAACTAAAAAAATCAATCAATCAATCAATTTATGGCTCAACAACTCACAGCACAAGAACATATTGTAACATCCACAGCTGTCAATGCTGTTGCTATATCCGCCATCAATCCTGGAAAAGTACAGATGAATCTCTAAATGATAACAATCTTAAAGAAAGTGTTTTAGGCTAGGGTTTTCTCCCTAGAGAAGGCTAGTACTTGAATCAAGGTGGTCTAAGTGGGAATCCAGCTTGAGACCTCAACCTTTAAGTTCAACACTCATATAAGGTTTATATAATTTTTTTAGCTTAGGTTCTTTTGATCTCCGGAGGAGGCTAGGATAGGAAATCACTTCAATAAAAAAAGTGCTTTCTGTAAGAATTAAACCTCTAAGACGTCATCCTCATAGTTCAAGATTTATACTTAAAATAAGATCTTTACACTTGAATTAACCTACTAAGATAGTTCAACTAGAAAGAGTAGGTGCCTAAGAGACAAAATATCACAAGATCAACTCCCACTTAGAACGCCTAAATGAAGTGGAGGTTATGACTGTGGGGAGGCATGCTTGCTTCCTACGTTCAAAAAAGAAAATCAAAAAGATCTGTACACTTGAATTATAGGATGGATTTTACCTTTTCGGTCTATACATACTATGCAGAACCATTGGATAGAATGGCCTTCAAGGCAGTGCCAAGCCGCTATCTTGGCAGCTTTCCAGCTCTCAAGGCCGGGCAAAACATCCTTTGCAATTGGAACATTAGAAGCTACATTTCTAGCCACACCATTTCCATGGGATAACAACTCTCCCTTGGCCTTTAGACTTACATCCTTCATGTGTTTGTTATGCTTTCCATTGACCTTTGGAATTAATACCTTACCACCAACTTGAGCATCATCATCTTTACCAAATTTAGAGGTTGACATTTCCATGACGTTTACAAGTATCTTCTCCCAGTTGTATTTTCCCCGTTTAGGAATATCTAACTCATTTGATTCAGTATCATCTTCTGATTCGGCAGAAAATTCATTCACAGCCTCTGCTGTTATTTCATCAGCTGACAATGCAGCTTGCTCTCTAAGAAACTGGTAAGATAGTGAGGTCAGATTATTATCCGAAGAACAATTGTTTGTCAAATTTTAAATTGCAAAAAAGAAAAAGAATAAAGAGACGTGCTTTCATAATCTTGTGACGAGCACTACGCGTTTTGGCATGCTGCAGCCACTGCTTATGCCGTTGAAAGGAAGATTTGCTTGAGAGAGCCTGCATTATACAAAACTAGTAAGCTCCATGGCATGAGAGTATACTAAAATCTTACTATATTATTTCTTTACCAAAATGAACAAATGTGCGCAATAAATAGGCAATCCACCCCATTGCAATAAATGCAGAAGCAGCCAATAAGACGAATATAGCAAGAAAGAAAATAATTAAATAAGCTTAGGGCTCAAACAACTGCAGCAATAATGGGGGTAATACTTTTTTTCACTTCATAAAGGACATAAAACCTAGAATATTTACCATAATGCAATTTTGCCTGCATTGAGAGAAATGAGACTCTATCTAAGGATATAAACCCTAAGGATGTGTTTAAGATCATAATATTTTTGAATGTGGATAAATGAAATGGTTTAATCCTTTAAAAAAATGAACAGAATATTTCTCGTATTTTGGTTTCCTACGTTTTTATTACAAAATTTGTTGGAATCAGGAATGTATAGGGTAAAACCAAAAACCCTTACTTTCTGATAATCCAATTATAACTGAAAACTTGGAGAGAACCAAAAGTAGTTGTGGAATTACCAACCTGCTCTGGAAATCAAAAGCAAAGGTTTTAAAGGAACAAGGAAAACATTCAATTATAAGAGGTTTCCTTGAAAGAGTTCTGTAACCTAGAATCTTTGTAATTATTACACATGTCTTTAGATAAATTCTTAGAATCCTAGATTAGATAGGCTCCAAAATCACCAACCACCTAAAAACCAATCATTCTCACACCACGTCGTGGAAGTGACGTAAATCATTTCATGACTCACCGTCTACCATGTATACACGTAGGAAATAGAAAAATTGTATCCTCCACCACAAACAAAAAAATAGTGTACCATAAACTATAGTTACTTGAAAAAGGGTATATAAAATAAAAAACCAATGCTTCACATAATGGCATGCCTCCACCAGCTTCATAGTATATACCTCCATTTCAAAAAGGTGTTCAACAGCTCTATGTTTGTGGAAACAAATCCTAGGGGCTTAGGAGCCCGGATGCACCACTTCATTAATCAAAGAAATTTGATTCACAACCATTTTCATAAAGTCATTTTTCCCATTAGCTATGGAAACTGCATAGCTAATGGGGAAAAGGGTATATCCCAACTTCCTATAATCATTTCATAAAGTCCTTTGACGGTAATAATCGTTTAGCAATTATCTTATTGCAAACTTATGTGGTGCTACATGTTTGAGTGTATTGTACTCTTATTTGTTTCCTATAATTATTTTTTATCAAATTTTGGTTTTGAGAATGTTATTATCTTTATGCTCGTAAACTAACTCCGTAAGCAATTAATTAATCTCTTAAGTAAAAAAATAATGATAAGGAGATTTCAACCATCCAGATGAATCATCACTTTTTTATTACAAGAAACTTCAGGAAAATATGAGAAAACTAGGTGGTTATTTAAATCTTTAGGTTTAACTGTTTACCACTAGTGATGTTTACAATTGATTATTCTTATGTAGATTTATTTTATAGGTAGGTGTGGTTATTTAAATTGCTAATTTAACGTTATCTAGTGAAAAACTTATATCATTCCATAAGTGTAGTTAGTTAGTGGAAGCAATTATCTAACAATATACAAGTATTTCTACAAATTTTAAAATTTCAATGGCAACGAAGTCTAAATTGTACAATTATGTTTTCTGAAAAATATTGGTTTGAAAAGCTCCAGGCACATTAAAATTTTCGATGTTACCTCTGCTTTCAGAAAAAACTTGGAAACCTTTAAACAAATCCATAAACGTTGGAAAGCAAAAATATCAATTACATGACCATACACATTGCCAACCTCAAAAGACCTTAAGACTATTATCATTCGCAGTGGATCTGAAGCTAAAAACTCAAGGCACATATGAGATGACCTACATAAACTCACATTGTATGTTATTATTTCCACGACTTCAGCATTTGCAAGCACATGTGATGGAGAAACAAGATTACCATTGACCTGAAAGCCATAAATGCAATGGTAAATCTTGGATTCATGTAGAACAATAGTTATTTTCTTCCCCAGTCACTTTAGCCTCTATTTACTTAATAGCGTAGGATAATACCTTTGCTGCTACCATTCTGTTTCCAATTTCAGTATGTATCATGTATGCATAGTCAATGACGGTTGCTCCATCAGGCAGATTTTTTATCTGTATCAGTTTCAAAGGTTAATGAATGAGCATAAGTTCCTTATATTAGAAGCAATAAAGAAAATATCAGTCCTACCTCCCCCCTAGGCGTAAAAACAAAAATACGACTACCCAATAAGTCTCTAGTTATAGTGTCTACAAATTCTCTAGAGCTCATGTTTCCGACGAATTCTTCTTGCCATTCTCTAATAGCATTAAGCCAGCCAATCTGAGAAGAGAATACAACAATAATAAAGTTAATATCCTTGAAAGCATACATTAACCAATCCTTTACATCCAGTGTGGAGACTGATTCCTTGATTTACCCTTAAAGCAATGTTTGCATTGTTAAGAGAGGTCATCTTTCCCTTTGAAGTTCTACTGTTAGGCACTGCATGACCGACAAGACCAGTAATAAAGCCTTTCCCACTATAGTGAGCAGCAATGCCTCTCTCTGCTATAAGATCCATCTCTTCAGTTCTTATCTGTGATTAAAAAACCATAATACACACAGACTGATATAGGTATTGGGCCACTTATGGATAAGAAAAAAGGGAATCAGCAGGAGCAGCTACCCAAGGGAGTGAAGTAGATTTTTTGGAAAATGAGGACAAATCAAGGTTACCTGAACTTCCACACGGAACATGCTCTCATACAAGAAAGGGATTACAGTTGTGTGAAGACTTTGATAGCCATTAGGTTTCGGAGTTGCTATATAGTCCTTCATCTGTCACAAAGTGTTGGACAATCATGCATATAGAAATTTATTACCTAAACAAAGAAAAAAAAAGCACTCAAGGAGCAAGTTACGAACAGCTCGTGGGATAGGTGTCCATATTTCATGTACCAGTCCCAGGACATGGTAAGGGACCTGCATTTACCAGAATATTGAGCTTTATACATGTAACAAAAGAAATACAGGCAAAAGTTACCAACAAAGAGTGATGAACAATTCTTCCTAGATGCATAGAACCTGTTGTGCACTACATAGAGGCCCAACACCCACGCATGGTTTGGGTTTTATTATAATCCGGAGCTGAGGATACAAAAATATTAACCTATGTCAATGGTAAAAAAGTACTTATGAAGAAGTGTCGAGCAAGCCTAGCAAAGGCTAGTAACAGAACAAACCTGTGCAATCTGGTTGACTTCATTAATTGAACCTTTAGATTTAAGCACAGCCTTATAGATACTGCAAAAATCAAATCGAGGTAATATGGTCATATTCTTAAATCATTCAGTGAAGGGGAGCAGCATCATAAGAGTTAAAGAGGTGGCATGAAGAATTGGCCCTTAGAAAATTAATGGATTATTTAAAAAAAAAAGACAAAATTAACCTACATCAAACAAAGCTGTTTATGTTAATTCCAAAAAGTTTTTGCAAATAAGTTGAGATGTGCTCAAAATAGCAGCAAAGACATACACTGATCATTAAATGTGGTCCTGTTTTTATCTTAAAATCTTGTAGGATAACAGGATAACTGATAAGGTTTCCGCATTCTCCTTCCAAACCAGAGAATAACTAAAAACATCTTGTTAAACCTATACAATGCAATTCTATTCTTCAACACAAGTAAATCAGAGCAGAAAAATTATTTGAATAAATTACCTGTAAGGATCCTTGCACTCAGATCTTACTTCAGTTTTAATTGTCATAAGGTCTAAAAACTGATCTTCCTCAATCTTCTTCACCAAAATCTTGTTAGCCTATGTCCAAGACATTTGACCCGTAAGTCCAAGATTACCTCACAGAATTTATTAAAGGGTATACAGAACTCAACAAGATCATAGTAGTTTAAAGCATGATCTGACTCATTGAAGACACCATAACCAATCTGTAATTCCTCTGAAATTAGTGGAAAAGGTTTACCTCTATAAGTTCTTTCTCATGTTCCTTATACAGATCTGCAATCCTTCTCTTAACTTTAGCATAATCTTGAGGATTTGTGTACATGAAAGATAAGTTTTCAAGCTCAGCCTGTAAATTAAGTAAATTTGTGACAATATTGACAAGCACGCTAAGAATGACAATACTATAAGCAAAATGAATAGGAATACCCTTAGCAAAGAAAATAAGTCTTTCGCTATTAATTGTAGTACCCAAGAATTCTAAATGTTTGTTTTGGGTGCTCTGGAGTGTTTGAGAAGATACAAGATATGTTCTTCTCAACCCAAAGGTTAGTCAAATTCATCAAATCAGACAAATAAATGGCAGCTTAAACAACGAACAACAAAATAACCTCTATAGGAATTAGGAACTGACAAGGCCAGAAACCAGTTAAAGGAAGGTTAAGCATGAAAAAATGGAAACACACATGTAGCATGGCATTGTAACTTCATCCATACAGAATCTGAAGCTAAAGTAAAAATAAGGACTCTCTTCAGATAAAAGGGACCAAACATAAATAACTATGCATATGTGCAACATGAAAACAAAATAAAATATTGCCTTAGAGAAAAAAAAAATTCTTTTTCTAATATATCATTCAAGCATTAACCCAGATTAAAGCAAAGGAGGAACTGCATGGAAATATTCTCATGGAAATAAAAAGAACTATGTTATTTGTTAAAAAGAACAAAATAAAGGAAATAAAAGAAAAAAAAAGTGTTTAGTTAGTCAAATGCCTGTTTTCATAAATTTGCACTTCCTTAAAAAAACTAAAACCACAAAGATTTACATTAACTTTTTTGAAAAAAGTGAAAAATTCAACCTTCCTTTTTATATTTTCATCTGACAAAATACTAGTAGTAAAATTTGTCAGAAAGCAGAAACATTAATACAATGTTATGCAGCAAAGAGAGATGTAACATCTCAAGACATAAAATTAGTAGGTAAAACATTAATGGAAAAGGTAGGATATACCTTTATTTGGTACATCCCCAGTAGTTTTGCGAGAGGAGCAAAGACTTGCAAAGTCTCTGTTGCAATACTAGTCTGGACAAAAGAGAAATACAAGGTTCAATACTACCATAACATCTAAAGACCCAGTAAATCAGATTTTTGGTATCACCTGCTTGTTTGGTGGCATATGTGTAAGCGTACGCATGTTATGTAATCTATCAGCTAGTTTGACAATGATAACACGGACCTGAAAAGGTAGTGCTTTAGATGGTGTTTGGTCAATAGCAGTAGAATAAAATATTTTATAGAAATAAATTCAAGGTCCACCTCCTCTGTCATGGCAAGGAACATCTGCCTGAGATCATCTGCTTTGACATCTTGGACTGAATGATTTTCTTTCTTACATTTAATCTTTCCCAACTTGGAAACCTAGATGGTTTAAACAAATACATAATTTGCAGATGATTTTTTAGTATTACAAAATAACACTAAATAAGAAGATACGTGATTGTAATTAGCATTTGCAGACATAAATCTACCTTAGTTTCTCCTTCTACAATGTGTCTGACAGTAGCACCAAATTCCTCCTCTATTCTTCTGAATGTAACTACATCAGTATCTTCGACGGTATCATGCAGCAAACCAGCAGCAACAGACTCCCAATCCAATTCCTAAATAGCAGTTACAGTTTATATCGAATTGATAAGTTAAGGGTACATTTTACAGATTGCTTGCAGAGAATACTGTCCTTCCCTATTGTTGAAGTATAACTAAGAATAAGAAATACTTACAAGCTCCCCCAGTATTCGAGCAACTTCCACAGGATGGATAATAAAAGGCTCTCCACTTCGCCTTTTTTGACCATCATGAGCTTCAAATGCCAGCTATGGAATCCATGAATCAAAAGGGGGGAGGGGAATAAGAAGTGATCAATATTTTTTATTCTTTTTTGCTAATCAATGACCAGATAACACAAGATTAAAAATTCAGCATGATAATATGTATCCTTAACAGATTTCATCCACAAAAAACAACATAGCTCAAACAAAAGGATGAAGTAACTAACAGAGAAATTGAGACACTCACATTTAGAGCATTACGAACTAGTTCCAACTCTTTATCTGGAAGATATAAAATTGTTGGCTTAAGATCCTGAGACAGTAAAAAGTTCACATGAAAACACGAGTAAGTTTAGGATCTGCACTGCTGTTCCTATTAAGCATAATCATACGGTTGACACTGGACTAAATTCTTTATAGGAAACTATAGAAGTTGAAAGATGTATTTATGGTCATAAGCCTTTGAATAATGAACAAAAGAGCAAGATAAAATACTAATATACACGAGCAAAAGAAAAATGAACTCTTATAAGAACAAATAATATAGGCCTTACACTTTAAGAGTTTCATAATCAAATGAGACAACCTTCAAATTCAGGAAAAGGGTATTTTTATATTATTCAAAAACACTTATTCTGCAAGTTGAACATGAGGTCCTGTTTTTATCTTAAAATCCTGTAGGATAACAGGATAACTTATTCGTTTTAGGCATAGACCAGGACCCAATCCCTGACATGAGTACAAAGGAATTCAGTATAAGACCAGAAGGGACACAATATTCTGTAAGTTGAACATGAAGACAGGGGAAACTAGCAAATGACCACTTGTTTAGCAATAATATAATAAGTTACTCTAAAAGCATGAAATCATTCTAATACAAATCGGAGAGGTGAGGCCTTGAGCACTCTGAAAGGCCGTTTCCAAGGGAATATACAGAATACATATCAAATTAAACATGTATAATAAACATACCTCCCACAAGCTTTCAGGAGAAACCCCTTCATAGAAATCTGAGGAAGGAGATAAAGAGTACAATCGCCAGTTTCTACATGTAACATGACGTGGAAGTGGGTGTAGTTGTCTTGATGATATAAAAAACTCAGAGGCCTCATGAGAATTCCAGCCCCCTTGGTCAGAAACTTCACTTCTCTACACCCGATCAAATATTTCATGGTCATGAGATGATATCAAGCCAAAGTCATCATCTGGCTCAAATAAGAATAAAAATAACCAAACTGCAATATTTTCTTCTAATACCTAATGGATAACCATTTAGTGGACAACAGACACTCAATTTAATATTCAACAGAACTTATAGCAGTTATATTACACATACCAAATGAATCAGGAGAGAAAACATTGCAGCCAAACACATAAGATTAAGATAAAATCTAACTAGCTAAGCTAGCATTACCACAATTTAACAACAATTTAGAGCTTCTTGCTTCCATTACTATCTTCGGAGGTCTTTTTTTTAAAACATTAAGAACTCAGATGCTGATATATAACACGAAATTTAAATAGATCAGACAAGGTCATATTAGACTTAATACTGAAGGATAATAAATTTCTAAAAATCAAAATTATATCCATGATATTAATCAAGATTCATGAAAGAGTATCAACGAATAAAAATATTCAACTTAGTTTTATATGTAAGGAACCTTAGTCAAATATTGAAAAGCAAAATCACCATCAAAGTCTACAAATTGTGAACCTCCAAAAGAAGACTTGAATATTGAATCAGTTAGGATTTTAGTTGTTTACAAATTGTGAACCTCCTATAGTGCAAAGTGCTGCCTAGCCTGTGTTATTGCTTCCCAGTAAACAGAAGAAACTGTACTCGAAAAAATAGAGTCATGCATAAAACCTATTTAAGAAAAAGAAAATAACCTAGCATGGCGCACAAGTGCATTATTCAAAGATTATATATATAAATCCGAGGTAGCTAGCTATCAAGAAGTAATCATGATTAAATTGAATCTACAAGTTCAGGTTTTCCTCGGTTGCCAAGAAACATTGGAAACATTATAGTCTGCAATCATTTCACTCATAGGAGATAGAAATGAACTACATAAGAGAATCAGCATAACATACGCATTTGATTCTCGTTCTTCCAATTCGCACGCCTGAGAAAGAAGAAGTCTGAGGAGTATGTGCAGTGCTAGCAAGAAAGCCAGTCAGCGCCCTAGGAGCCTTCCACGCACAAGAGAATACACTGCAGTCATGTCTACTACTAGTTCCATCCGCTTTAAAGAATTTGCTAAGGTTCACACATTCTACAGAAACTGCAATAATCAATTGAAAAAACTATCAAAACCACGGAATTCTACAAAAAAAAAACATCCAGAGGTGAAACAACAAACCTGGCATCGAAGGAGCGGCAGTCATTTCTATTCCGAAGCATTGAAGCAGAGCCAAAACATTTAGACGAACTGGAAAGTATTGAACAAGAATCATCAAGGACGATTAAGAAGTCCATCGGTTGGAGACAGATAGAAAATATACACTTACAGAGATTAGAGTATTGATTATAGATTCCTTATCGTTTCTCGGTTTGGAAGAAGGTACGGAGAAGTAGCGGAGATAGAATCTGCGAGAGTTTTAGTCGACGATGGTGAAGAGAGACTTACAGATAGATAGAGAGATAGAGAGAATGACGAAGGGGAAGGAGGAGGAACGGACACGAGAGATATAAAAGCTAAGCGGAAGCCACACAAATGCCGTATGATCAAGATATTTATTTTCTTTTCTTTTCTTTTTTCTCTTTTCACGTGAATTCTCAGACTCATAACTAGTGTGGACTACTTACTATAAGCTTTGATATTATTGTAATTATTATTTAAATACTTTTATTAGAGAACTCATTAATTGAAAATATTTGTATTTTTATTAAATAATAAAATACAAGCTCACGTATCATATCTCACACAATTATAAGCTCACATATCATATCTCACACAATTATAAGAAATTAAAATTACAGAGGATAGATTAACGAAGTTGAGAACGAAAATAATGTCATAAATCTGACGTGTTTTTCAAGTTAGGAGAGAAATAAAAAAAAATTTCAAACATGATAATTTTTCTTAAAATAAAAATAATAATTTTTTTCTCTCCTGCACATGGGCATCTTCGGGACAAAAATCTCTCGAACATGATCATTTTTCCGAAAAAAAAAATAAAAGTTTTTCTTCTCTCCTCCCAAACATGTTAATGTTCGAAAAAAAATCTCAAATATTAATTTTTCTAAAAATAATATTTTTTTTTTTCTCTCCTGCACATGACAGTAGAAAAAATAATATTTTTTTTTCTCTCCTGCACATGACAGTTTATATCGTCATCTTACTTTTGATGTAACTTTGTTGTATAAATCATTACTTTAAAAATTATTGATTCATATTTATTGTTTGAGTGGTTATAAACATGAAATAATTAGTATTTTAGATAAAAAGAAAATTGTATTGATCTGTATAATGTTAAACTTTTATGAAATTTAGTGGTTAAAATTTTAAATTAAGCGATTTAAACTTTTTAAAGTGTAAGCCTAAGTCACACTTCATAAGCATGGATATATGTGAGGTGTAATATATAAATTGTAAATATGTAATGGAGTAGCATCCTATAGACTTAGGGTACTCTAAGCTAAACCTTTTTTCCTTTTTTATTATTTATTTTAAATTAAATTGGTGAAATATAATAATGCTGGTTAAAAATTAACAAAAACTTAGTTAGATATTAAACGAGATGTATTTTAACCCAAATTCAAACCATGATAGTTTTTCTTTATAAATCACATAGTTATCATAGATTTAAATTTTGACGGTGCCAAAAAATTGCAAGGTTTTGAAAATCGTTTCGGTCATCAACTCGGTTTTTGTGCTGTACTTCGGTCCGACCGGTTCAACCGGTTAAACCACTGGTTGAACCGGATTTTTTTTTAAAATAAATTTAAATATATTAATACATAAATTATATATATTAAAAACCAGTTTACCCACCTCCAACAATCAGTCAACAATACCTAAATTAAAACCAGTTTACCTGCATCCAACAATCAGTCAACAAATTCAATACCAATAATTAAATTGAAGCAATCAACAGTCAGCAAATCCATTAAACAATAAGCAAATTAATAAACTCACACATCACATTGAAGAACCTTAATTACAATACCTAAATTAAAAAACCCTAATTGAAGAATGAATCCTAATTGCATATTCATTGTTTGCTGCTCATTCTCTTCTAAACCCTAATTAAACAATGAATCCTAATTGCATATTCATTGTTTGATGCTCATCAATGATAAACCAACATATTATCGGAAATACTACAAGAATTCATACTTACTGAAGATCTGAAGAACAGCCGAAAATTTGACAAACAAATGTAGATCTGAAGAACAGTCGAAGATCTAAAGTAGATAATCCTTTCTCCTTCGTCTTCAACCTTTCTCCTTCGTCTCCAACCTTTCTCCTTCGTCGTTTCTTTCTTTCTCTCTGTTTCTGTTTAGTGTTGTTTAGTGTTTACTGTGATAAGTTAAAGCAAAAGCAAAAACAAAAGCAAAAAGTAATAATAAATATAGGTTCACAGTCACATGCTCACAGCTCATGGAGTAAAGTACTGAATACAGAAAAAAATAATAATTAAATATTATTATAATAATATTATAATAATTATTATATAAAATTTACCTTTCCAATCGGAAAAAATCGGTTTGTTTTTCAGGTTAAGCTGGCCGGTCGGACCGGATTTTGACCGGTTCGAAAGGTGATCGTTTTGAAGGTAAAACCCGGATCGCTCACCAAACCGTTTCGCGGTCGGACCGGTTGGACCGCCGGTCGAACCGCGTATTTTAAAACCTTGAAAAAATGTTGGTGGGGTTTTGATCAAGAAAAAGATCATCATTATCTTAAATAATTGAATTCAATGTATTAAAGAATTCAAAATCACCTTACTTCTAACATTTTAGGCATAAATAACTATTTTTGAGAGTGAAATTCAAATTTCAACCTTGACCATCTCTCCACAAATGAATCATTCCTCTCATGGAGATTTTAAATATTTCTTAGAGATTGTTGGGTGTGAATACGATTGGAGTTTGACTCAATCCTCTTATTTATCGATTTCGTTGCACCACTATCTCACACAAAGGAGGCAACCCTCTCTCTAACATCCAAATACCACAAAAGAATTTGACATCTACCTCCCATCAAGAGAGTAATATCTATTTATATTATTATGTCAAATCCAATAAACGGGTTATTAGAGATTGAACCACAATGTTGGGCCAACCAATACCCAACAGAGATTTCGAATATTCATCTTTTCTGTATTTTTTTAAAAATATATATCGTTTATAGAATTTTGATCACAAAAACAATATGACAAAATTTGACATTATATAGAAATTATTGCAATTCAAATAAGAATAGACTTTGTTACTAAATTGAAACAAAAGCCAAGACACACATTCTTTATTTATTGTTGTATCAATTTTCTCAACCGTGCACAAACATAAAAATCATTTTACCTTTCTTTGTAAATGATGCTTGCACTTCCCTTTAAAATAATATTATTATCCTTTTAACAAAAAGATAAAATAAAAAATCATTTATTCCATATTCTTCATTAATCTTCCCCCATATATTCCATGAGTCCTTACCATCTCCGAGTTTTCATCATTCCATATAGCATAATCATTAATAACATTTATAAACACATGCAAAAAAAAAATGCCCATGATATTTCATAATATAAAAACCCGACCACTATTATGTATATAATCATGACATTACAACAATAATTATATCACATAATTGTTTTCTTCCATTCATTTCATATGAGTATCATGACAAATTCAATCGAACTCGTCCATTGGAGCGTAAATTTCATATTTAATTGAAGCGTGTAATTAAACTTGTTACATAATTAGATTTTAAAATTTGATTAAAATTAATTAATTACACATTTTTAAACAACAATTCTATTATTTTGTTCACACAACTAAGTACTTTTAGGCACAAGTTTATTACAATAAACTCAGATTATTAGATTTATTTTAATAAATCCGTAATGTTGGTTTTAAGGAGTATTTATTTTTAGTAAAAAAACTTAAATATTAATAATATAATCATAAAATAATTTATTTATTTTTAAATAAAAAATATTTTAGTGATTTTGTTACCCATCAAATGGAAATAGTCGGACTCTAAGATACTAATCATAAAAGAAACAAATGCACAATACTAATACTTTGAAATATATTTTCTCCACATAAATGTAGACAAACAGTTCCTTTAAGGTTAGTTCAAGTAACTTTCTCCCCCACATAATTGCGTGTCTCTTGGTCTAATGATGCAACCTTGTCAACTGGGACACCTAAATAATAAAAAAGTAACAAAGAAATACTTCCAGTTACTATCTAAACTAATCATATAACATGAGAGATAAATTGCACTTCAAAACATGTATACTTCCTAGCTAGTTACTTTCTAATGAATGGATCATATGAATGTGTTACATGTAGCTGGTAATTTCAGTATAATTGTATGATAGTTATGTTTGTTGTGTGTGTTGTGTTCATGATAAGTTTAGACAATTATGCAAGTTAGAAGTTAGTAACTGTTTGTGTAGTGGGTAGTTTGTGTAATGGGTAGTTATGAAAAGTAGTTATGTAACTGTAAAACTGTAATGTTTGGGTATAACAATCCCAAATCTCTTTATCAATATCATGGAAAATCTTAAAGGTTGTTATGTACCCTTTCTTCTTCTTCTTGGCTGTTAATAAATTGACAGATCCTTCCTTCTTCTTCAGATCTCTTCTTCTTCAAAAACACTGCTTCCGCTGCCCTAAATCATAAAACCACAAAATTCAGTAATTTGTCAAACCCTAACCTGTAACAGAATGATGCACAGGCACTTTAATATCATGTGCTGCCAAATCCATATACCATATCAGAACCAAGCATATTGCAAATAGGCACCTGGAACAAGTTCTGAGGTTAAAATCCTTTTTTACTTGATATATCATCCACAGGACCACAACTAAAGGTACATAGAACCCCTTGGTGTTGGATAGTACGTAGACTGCGGAATCTTTTTTGGTTTGTAGCCTCCAATTGGTAATCACATTCACGAGCTAGTTCTTCTTTTGCCACCTGTAAAGAAATTCCAAAAATATATGCTAAATATGTTATCTTCCTATTCCACCACAAAATTCAAGAGGAATTCTGCCAAATGTGGAGAGAGGAGGGAAAATTCAGATAAACAAGATCTATAGTTGATGAGTTTGAAATGGTAGATATAATTTAGTTTTTAATAATATTGAGATAATAAGTATATAATGAACCAGGGTTACGACTCTGTAGGGTGTCATACTAGCTTTCCTTTATTCCAAAAAAAAATATATATATATATATAATAAACCCACTAAGGTAGTTCAAGGGAAAAGAGTGTTTCTTAAGAGACCAAATGTCACGAGTTCGGGTTTGATTCCTACTTATAACGCTTTAAGTTGAAGTGAAAGTCATGCTAATTTTCTACATTTAAAAAGGAAAAAAGAAATATTTATAACCTGCACTATATATTACCGGAATGACACTTTGACATGCGAAATGTCCGTCTAGCTCATTTGAATGCCCCTTATTTCTTAATATCTAATAAACGTAATATGTAATAAACGTATTATATATTACGTGCAATAAGTAATAAGCGTATTATATATACGCACAAACTCTAATGTATAAACCTCACCTCATTTAAGTTTCAATTTCTAATACAAAACATACTAATGATTTATCATATGTATCTAAAAATTATTCCTCGAACACCCCACCAGTTACAACTAGTAATATTAATTCAGCATGAGTGCTGGTTGCATATTATATCAGAATAAACAAGCTATGTGTAGGATTTTATAATATATTTTGGAATGATTTAACTAACAATACAAGGAGGATACACAACTTATAGGCAATATTAGAAGAAAGTAAACAAATGATGGAACAACTTCCTAGATAAGTATAAATGAACTATTGTCGGGGAAGGGAAAACTGATACAATATTATTGTGCAGTTTCGTAGTTATCCGATGTTACACATAGTTAAGGGTAGTAGTTATGCACAGTTATAAGTATTTATGAGTAGTTAGTTAAATTAGTAGTTATTCTTCAGCTACGATTATTTAGTATAAATAAGAATCCTCTTTTCTTCTAAGGCTTCTTGTCTCTCTCTTCCTAACTGAGGTTCATCTATCAATTAATTAACTATGTTTATAACACTCAAACAATAAATATGAATCAATAATTTTTAAAGGAATGATTTATACAACAAAGTTACGTCAAAAGTAAAACCATGATATAAACGGTCACATATGCAAGAGAGAAAGAATTTTTAGGAAAAATAATGTTCGAGATATTTTTTGTCCCAAACATTAACATGTTTGGGAGGAGAGAAAAAAAACTTTTATTTTTTTTTCGAAAAGATGATCATGTTCGAGAAATTTTTGTTCCGAAGATGCTTATGTGTAGGAGAGAAAAAAATTATTATTTTTATTTTCAGAAAAATTGCCATGTTCAAAATTTTATTTTATTTCTCCCCTCTATCTAAGTTGGAAGACACGTTAGACACGCAGTTTATTCTCTTGTGCATGGAAGGCTCCTAGGGCGCTGACTGGCTTTCTTGCTAGCACTGCACATACTCCTCAGACTTCTTCTTTCTCAAGCGTGCGAATTGGAAGAACGAGAATCAAATGCGGAAAGTGCGGGTGAATAATTTAAATAGCGCTGGTGACTCCTTTTACTGTTTTTGGACGAAAATGCTCCAGTTGCGTCACGCAACCTCTTGCGTGACGCAACCTCTTGCGTGACGCAACCTCTTGCGTGACGCAATTTTTTATTTTTTTATTTTTCAAAAAATTTTAATTATTAAATTTTTTTCGACGAAAATGCCTCAGTTGCGTTACGCAATCGCGAGACGAAAAAAAATTGAAAAAAATAAAATTTCAGGTTGGTAAAATTGTCATTAAATAAAAGAGAGTCACCAGCGCTATTTAAATTATCCACCCGCACAATTTGTTATTCACCCTACGGTGGGGTCATCTGCTCAAATTTCCCCTCTTATGTTGGTTCATTTCTATCTCTTGTGAGTGAAATGATTGGAGACTATAATGTTTCCAATGTTTCTTGGCAACCGAAGAAAACCTGAACTTGTAGATTCAATTTAATCATGATTACTTCTTGATAGCTACCTACCTCGGATTTATATATATAATCTTTGAATAATGCACTTGTGCGCCATGCTAGGTTATTTTCTTTTTCTTAAATAGGTTTTATGCATGACTCTACAGTTTCTTCTGTTTACTGGGAAGCAATAACACAGGCTAGGCAGCACTTTGCACTATAGGAGGTTCACAATTTGTAAACAACTAAAATCCCAGCTGATTCAATATTCAAGTCTTCTTTTGGAGGTTCACAATTTGTAGACTTTGATGGTGATTTTGCTTTTCGATATTTGACTAAGGTTCCTTACATGATAAAACTAAGTTGAATGTTTTTATACGTTGATACTCTTTCATGAATAATGACTAATATCATGGATATAATTTTGATTTTTAGAAATTTATTATCCTTCAGTATTAAGTCTAGCATGACCTTGTCCGATCTATTTAAATTTCATGTTATATATCAGCATCTGAGATCTTAATGTTTAAAAAGAAAGACATCCGAAGATAGTAATGGAAGCAAGAAGCTCTAAATAGTGGTTAAATAGTGGTAAAATGCTAGCTTAGCTAGTTAGATTTCTATCTTAATCTTATGTGTTTGCCTGCAATGTTTTCTCTCCTGATTCATTTGGTATGTGTAATATAACTGCTATAAGTTCTGTTGAATATTAAATTGAGTGTGTATTGTCCAGTAAATGGTTATCCATTAGGTATTAGAATAAAATATTGCAGTTTGGTTATTTTTATTCTTTTTTTTTAAAACAGTTTAGTGCCATTTCATTAAAAAAAACCAAAAAAGAGAAAAAAATACAAAAGTTTAAGATCAAATCTAGACAATGAAACAATAATTGAATTACAGACAATAACAACAATCAATTAACATCTACAGTGTTTTTACTTTTATTCTACTTGTGACCTTCTTAAACGAAATATCACATATATGGCATAACTTTCTATTCTCTTCATTTTTTTCGATTCATCTCCAGAATTGAATGAGTGCATTCCCATATGAAGTTGTATCTCTTTAAATATCTTCAACGGTTCTACTTCTTCCACTGTGAGTTCTTGAATTTCTTTTTTTTCCAGATATTGTAGATTACTTCTCCAAAGTAGCATTTCAACATACTTACATAGAAGGATCTTCTTTTTGCTTTATTTTTCATTCAATTCTGGATTTCTTCCCATATTCTTGGAAAGTTGATGATGTTCATGTTTGCAGCATACATCTTCTAGATTTGTATTACAAAAGAGCATTCCCCAAATAAATGGTTTATGTTTTCCTCAACTCCCGAACATAGGACACAGTTGATATCAAGAATGTTTATATATTTTCGAATTCTGTCTTTTGTTGTCAACATTTTCCTATATACCAGTCAGAGAATAAATTGGTGACGAGGAATAATCTTTGGAGACCATACCACATTATGCCAATCTACCTCATGTCCTCTTGTTGTAACAATTTCTCATGTCTTTCCTGTAATAAACTTCTCATTATTTTCCGTTTTCCAGCATATTTCATCATTACTTTAATTGAGTTGCTTCTGCCTCATTAGGTTTAGGATTCTATCACCTTATGAAATACGACTCAAAAGTGAATCACATCTACCTTCATAGACGTCTATAAATGAGTACTTGATGTATTCTTTTCTAACTCTGTTTCCTTGCATTTCTTCTTTGAATATAATGAGAATATTATCCAGTCAATGATCATGCCAGAATAGTACCCCTCTTCCATTTCCAATTGTGGTTTTCACCATCTGAAAGGCATCTTTTCTTGTTTTAGGATTTTCTTCAATGACCATGTCATTTTTTCGTTGATGCTTCGTGTCCAGATACTCTACTCTTTTTTCATAAATCTTGTATGCACCCATTTGACCCATAGGGAGTCTGCTTTTGCTCCAACTCCCATAAGCTCTTGATGGTGAGGGCTTTGTTCTATTCAACACAACTTTTTATTCCTAATCCGCCTTTTTATATGGGAGTACAAACCTCCTCTCATTTGACTTTTTTTCCTCATCTGCCTTGTGTTCCCCAGATGTAGTCTTTCATGATTCTATCGAGTTCAGCCATTAATTTATTTGGGATGACTATCTGTTATGCCCAATAGCCAATAATTCCAAAGATGACTATCGTGTGCGCATAGAGGAATCCAATAATCTATTAACGCTCACCATTAAAGAACTTGATGGCTCGCTGGAAACACATGCGTAGAGAAGAAAAACAAGAAGGGGGAGTCCCTTGAACATGCTCTTCAAGCGAATGCGACAATAAAAGATGAGAATGTGCTATATGTTTAGAGTACAAGAGGGAGAGGAAGAGGTAGAGGCATAGATGATAGAGGAAGAGGATGGCGAGGAAATGAGAACGTTGGCCAACATAACTAACATGGCCGGAGTCAAGATCGGGATGATTGGACAAACATAAACACTAATATTGAGTGTTATAACTGCAGGAAGTATGGACATATTACCAAGGATTGTTACTCGATAAAATGCTACAACTGTGGATAGTTGGGTCATATTTTTAAAAATTATAAATTCGAGAAGTAGAAATGAGGAACCAATAAACTTCTTTCCTGAGAAAGAAGATGAAGGATTGTTGTTGGAGACAAAAATTCCAAAAACTGAGATCAAACCGAGATGTTCTGATAACTCGTTTTGGTACTTGGATACTAGCGCAAATAACCACATGTACGAAGTCTAGAAAAATAATGCAGGAAGGAAAATAGAGGATCATGCTTATAAAGGAAAAATCTATTTGGCGATAATAAAATTGAAGGAAATATGTCCTTTAATTTAATGTGCAATGACTAAACCTGGATAGGACAATTAACAGTGATAATTTAATCCGATTATGTTAAGAGTCGCAGTGCTTTGCTAGAAGCCAACTACGATTAATGGGGTTAAACTCATAGCTATTATAATTGGGTCCTATGAGGTCACACACTTAGAGTTGGCAAAATAGATTAATAGGAATGAAATCTAATTATTAATAATATATTAGATATTATTAATAATTAGAAACAATATTTTATTTATGAAATAAAATAATTAACCATGGTAAATTGATTATGGAAACGTGATATATCAAATTAATTATGAATATAATGATTTGAAATAGATTTTATTTAGAAAATAAAACGTTTATCATAAATATTAATTGCAAAACGGAGGAATGCCAAAAGATGGTCTTTTGGTTTTCTTTTTTCCTGACTCTCTAATTTAACAGCTTAAAATAGGAATCTAGGAGATGGTGAATAGGTGATTGAAAAACTCATTTTTTTCATAAGCAATTAGATTGCTTTTGTTGTTCTTTCGTCCTATCAGTCGAAGTCAACTGAATCTTGACGAGCTCGTGTGGACCAACTAGAGGAGGAACACGTGGGGCTCTCATCCTTTATACTACAAGATATAACAAATTCACGCATCAAAGGTATCACTTTTTCGATAATGATTTATTTAATCGCAAAATGCATTAACATCCTGAATAGATGTTAAGATAGAATCTTATTTTCCGCAACATACATCTAATGAATGTCAACAAAAACAAAATTGAAGGTACTCAATTATCCTTTTGAATTTAAATTGTCAATTGAAATAGAGAAAAAATGTGTTAAAGAATGAAAAAATGTAGTGGTTGGAAACTACATAGTGAAGAAGAGAGTATCATTCCTAGACACCAATAAATGCTTAATGAAACAATGAGAGCAGAAAAGACTGGAGAAAGTATCTACAAACATACATTATCTTTATTTTCTGCAATTCAAGAAGGTATCAAACTTGAATGATACTCTGAAACATGGACATACTTATATTGAATTGAACTATATGAAACTGGAGAGATGGTCTGAAAAATTGAATCAGCTAAACAAATCAAATGAAACAACTCAGATATGGTTTAAGCTTTGGAACATCCCAACATACATTACAATGCATAAATTGTAAATCACTTTGTAAGTTTATTGGGGAAACCATTATACATGGATTCAATTACAGAAGGAGGAGAACAACTTACATTTGCTTGAATAATCATTGAAGTGTATTCTCAAAATACGCTACCAAAAAACATGATAGTAGTTGACAGGAAAGGAAAGTCTACAGTTACTGAAATCTCATATGAATGAAGACCACACATGTGTGCTTTCTACAATACTTTCCAACATTCTAACACTAAATGTGCAAAAACAATTGAGGAAGAGCAGAAAATCCTGAAAGCTCCAAAAGAAGAAAAATAGAAAAATGAAACAGAAGAATCAATGATCAAAGAGAATATTGGGGAAGTTAAAGACAATCAACAAGAAAAAAATGTAGAGGAAGAAATCAAGGAAGAAAACAATAAGATTGACGAAACAAGGGATGTTGAAGAAGATAAATATAAAAACAATGAAGAAAAAAAGGTAAAAGATGAAAACAAAGATATAACAGAAGAGAAAAGTGAATAGGAAACTCAGATTGTTGATCCTCAAACACGTAAAATGGAAATAAAGAAAAACAGTGACAAAACCTTAAAATCCTAAAGAATAATAATTTTTATAATATTAGTACGGATTCTTACAGAGAAAGATTAAACAATGAGAGCAGACATACATTATCATCTTTTTAAATTCAATCTACTTCATGAAGAATGAGAGAGAAAGAGGACGTGGAAAAATACAATATGGTCAAAAAGACGGAAATGGAGACAACGAAGTTTGAGATAGATAGATTGTAGTATTTGTTTATTATATTTGTGTTTACAATGTGATTTGATTGTTAATATTCAGAAACTCTTGAGTTATTTGTTTGTCATCTTATAATCAAAATTAAGATTTACAAGTTTTTATTATTAATTCTTCCAATTTTTTTGATTTATTAATAAAACTTTGTAAAAGTGTTTTAAAAAAAAAATAAACTTTTTTAAAAATTAAAACTAACAAAACACGTTAAGCCAAGATATCATTTTAGAAACACTTATTTTAGTTATATATTTGAAAATCGAGTTTGTGTTGATTATACGGTCGTATGAGTGGATATCAAGAATACACAAATCTTCATAAAACTATATTCAAGAGAAGAGTTAAATATAGTCTCGAATGGTGATCGTTGATGTAATGTCATAGTATGAAGACGATTGATAAAATATGTAGCTGTTTCAAAAACTTCACTCCAATAATGTAGTGTCATGGATGCATGAGCCAATAAAGTGAGACTAGTTTCTGTAATGTGACGATTTTTTCGTTCAACAATACTGTTTTGCTCACTAGTATGTGGGCAAGATAAAAAATGTAAAATACCATGATGATCCGTTAATGATTTAAAATTTCTATATTCGTTTTCCTAATCAGTTTGCAATATTTTAATTTTATGACTAAACAAATTTTTAACAAGTCGAAAAAAGTTGATAAACTTATCCAAAATATCACTTTTTCTTTAGCGAATATATCCATGTGAATTTGCTAAAATAACGACAATTAGTAGACAAAAATTTAGGAGTAGGTCCCCAAACATCTAAATATATTAGGTCTAAAGGAGCCATAAATGTAGATTTAAAAGCCGAAAAAGTTAGTTTACGTGCTTTCCCATATTGACATGATTCACAAAAAGAAATACTATTTAACTGAAATTGGTAATTTAAAGTGTGATATAACTAAAAATGTAGTATCAATAGAATGATGTCCAAGTTGTGAATGCCAAATTTGATCCGGAGATCAAATACCAATAAACATTTGTCAAGTACCAAACGAACATTCAATAGAGTCGATGCAATAAAGTCTGCCCTTGAATAATCCTTTAAGAAACACTGTCTTCGTATCTCGGTCTTTAATAAGACAAACAATCGGGTGAAATTCAAAAAACACGTTATTATCTGACGAAAATCTCGCGACACTCATCAAATTTTTAGTAATATCCGGAACGTGTAAAATTACGTAAGTAAAAATATTTGTGTTGATTTAAAATTTTAGTGGTACCAATATTATAAATACTCATAGGCATACCGTTTTCCACTTTAATAGGTTGAGTACCTGTATAAGGAGCGTGTACGTGTAGATTATTAAGGTAAGAAATGATATAGTCGGTAACATCTGAATTTGGACACCAAGTGGGATCTGTAATAGTAGACGATGTAACTAACATTGTTTTAAGATTTGTAGAAGGATTAAAACGAGGGTACTAAAAATAATATGTCCCTTTACATTACATATTTGACAAGGTGAATTATAAAAATGACTTTTGGAGCGATGACCAATTTTATGATAAAAATTACATTGCGGACTATTATTGTCTCGGTTTTGTCTTTGGCGAAATATTTTCATAATGAAAATTTCTTTTCTTGAAAATGAGTCGTTGTTAATGATTTAAAATGGTATTTATCATCTCATTAAACGATAGAACTTGTCCGGAATTTAGAACACATATCATCGACTCAAATTCGTCTTTGAGCCCGTTGAGTAGAGTTAGTTGCACATCTTGATCATAAACATATTGTCCAATAACGATGAGTGAATTTGACAGGTTTCTAATATGTTGAATGAAGCTAAGAAGAGAATCATTATCCTTGTGTGCGTTTAGGAGTTACTAAAATAGTTGGTTCTTTGATTGAGAAACATAGATTTCTCTAAGGTTTTCTAAAATTTTTGCACTAAAGATGATTTTGAGATTTGTTGACAAATCTAGTCTGTCAATATTAGAACCGTACAAGTACCATTTGATTCTAAATATACGCCCTTGTTTAAATTTTAGATTATTTATTTGAATTATATTATTTTGATTATCTTTTTTTTAAAGAAATTTGTAAGAAGTTTTAAAATTCCCTTCTATTATAGCTATAAAATAAATAACTTGTAATTTTCAATAGATAGAATTTTGTTTATCTTTGATCTTAGAATTATAATATAAACAAAGAATTGTTTAATTGAGTTTTTAGAGATAAAAATTAAACTAATATTACAATAATTTATATATTTATAATAATAATTAAAAATTTAACTAATATAAAAAACTTTAAGGCAATAGAACTTAATTAATAAGAGATAAATTTATAAGAATTTAATTAATAGGAAATAGATTAATAATTTCTCCTATTTGTTTAATAGATTATTATTAAAGAATGTTGCCAATAAAATAACATTAAATAGTTAAAATGCATTTACTGTATTACATTTCATTTTCATACAATTTTTTCTTATATTGTAAATGAAATAGGAACAAATGGTGAAGCTTTTAGCAAAGGTCTATAAACAGTTAAGAACATAACAAATCTTAAACTCAAATCACTATGTTTTAACAACAATAATTTTCAATTAACCAACAAGGCTCTAAAACTGTCAAAAATTATACTCATTAATTCAAGAAGGAACCAGGATTAAGATTTGTCTAAAAAAAACAGAATAAGAGCAAACAAAATTCTGCATCATTTGATGAACAAAACAACTTAGACCCTGAAACCCCTGCTCTTCCTTCTTCCTCTAGCCTTTTCGAATTTCCTTCCTTTCGATCGAACATAAGGCTTAGTGTTACTGTCGGGCACACCGGGAGCTTTTCCAAAATGTTTCACTGCTTCTCGAGAATCCTTCGGACCTCTCAAAAGCACCTGCACCAAGTAACATAAATCTCTTATCCAATTGGGAATTCAAGAACTTCATCATTTCATAATGTCAGGACATTAGCAACTGATGATATCAATGAAATGAATACCGTGTTTTGTCCAAGAGGAGCTCTTAGAGCGAGCTGATCAAATGTAAGACATTCACCACCAGCCTTCTCAATTCTTGCTCTAGCTAACTCAGTAAACCTTA
This sequence comes from Impatiens glandulifera, assembly GCF_907164915.1. Classification (NCBI taxonomy): domain Eukaryota; kingdom Viridiplantae; phylum Streptophyta; class Magnoliopsida; order Ericales; family Balsaminaceae; genus Impatiens; species Impatiens glandulifera. Next base: position 1,169,173 of record NC_061866.1, read on the forward strand.
AAGCTGTAACCTTCAAAGCAGGAACATCTTCACTCAATCTGATATCATTAGTTATGGTTCCAACGACGACAGCAATCTTGTTCTCCTGAGAACAACCCACGTGAGAAATGATTCTCAAGTTTCCATAACCATCTATCTAATTAACGATAATACTAACCTAAAATTGCTTTCATACATAAAATCGGACTGAAAACTTGCTATAAAACAATACCTTTCCTTCAGTAAACTTGACAAGTTTGGAAAGGGAAATAGGAGCCTTATTAATTTTGCTCATAAAAAGCCGCTTCAAGATGACGGCATTGAACTTGCTTCCAGTTCTCCGTACAAGGAAACGGTATAACTAAAACCAGATCAAATCATATTCGTTTCAACAACTTATCAACTATATCATAATGAATTAGAGAAATCTAGAAAGAAATGAGATGTTACCTTGACGATGAGCTTAAGATATATATCCTGTGATTTAGGAGCGGTTCGCTTGGTCTTCTTGCTCTTTCCACCAGCTTTCAAATCGATTCCCTAACATGAACAAATGTCAATTGTGTTAGAAAACAGTAGAAAAGATGAAGAACGGGATGGAAACAAAGGACGGCGAACAATACCATTGCTGCTGCAGCTGGAAATTTCTGTGCTGGTGAAGAAGAAGAAGGCTTATAGGTTTATGGTGTCTTTTATCTTCTTTAGGGCTCTTCCTCATCTCTTGTTTTTGTAGGCCCAATCTGAAACAATGGATTATAATAATTGGCCCAATTTGAAATATTTAAATGAAATAATCAATTGATTTGATTTAACTATGGTTGCATCAAGAAATAAATAATAAAGGATTTAAATTCAAATATAGTAATAAGTTGACAAGAGTAATTTTATTGAATAAATTACTCTATATAAACCAAATAAACCAAATATAACTGAATATTTAGCAAATAAAATAAACAGAAAAGATAAATTTGAGTGATCAAAATATTAAATAAACTTAATGTTATTTCGAATAAAATTATTTATATGTTATTCACAATCTTGTAAATTATATTGTATTTATTTAAATGGAATAAAAAAAAGAACGAAGGTTAAGTTTTCGCATCATTTTACAGGTGAAATCTTGGTTTTTTTCTTATGAGTATATTTAAATATTTGAGAATTTTTAATGGGTCGGAACAATTAATTATATATATATATATATATTAGGCTAATATATACCACCATGCACTTAGAAAGCTGAAGACTTACATTTGAGAGTATCGTTTATAGACTAAGTTTTGTATCTATTTAAGTTTTGGAGGAGACGATTGTTTGATGTCAATGTCTTTGTTCTGATCTTCTCAATAATATTCTTTATCTAGGTAGATTATAGACGTAATCAAGTTTATCTTGGTGAACCACGTTAAATCTGTGATTTTTTTATTGTTTATGTCATCTCTTGCATTCTATTCTAACAAACTAACATCATAGTTTCAGGTAATTTGATTGTTTGTTTTCTATTAAGAGGGATAACAATAGTCATTATTATGATTGACAAGTTTACGGGAATAAAACAACAAGTCTGATGGGGCCGCTGAAGTTGTCGGCAATAATATAAATAAGTGTTGAGATGACTATTCTGGAGGAGAGAACACACTCAACAATTATGTTGTGCCTTGTAGATGATGTCATCATCGAAGTTTGAGAGGAAGAGATTGTTGTTGTGTTATGGTTGAAGTTGGAGAGTCTCTACATGACGAAATCGTCCACCAACAAGTTGCTTCTGAAACAACATTTGATCAATTAAATTATATTATGTTAGAATTAAGAATTATTAATGTTAAGGTTGATGATGAGGATGGTGTCTTAATTCTATTAGTATCTTTGCCTAAGTCAAATAAAAACTGTGTTTAGTCTTTCATTGTTGAGAAATATACATTAAGTCTAGAAGACGTCAAGTATGCTCTTCATTTGAGGGATTTACGTCATAAGGTTGACTAATACAATTACATACAGTCAAGTTTCGGGGCTGTTTATTAGTGAAGGTAACAAGTGAGGACATATTTGTCAATAGTGAGTGTAACGCTCGCTATAACGAATAGTGTAGTGACAATATACAGTTAAGAGGCGCAATAGGCTACGGCGCTACGCAGTTTGCAAAAGCCACACTTTTGTCGCTATAGCTGCTATAGCTCATATAGCGATGAAAATTATTGTCTTAAAAAAATGAAGTTTTTTAAAAAATAATAATAATAATTTCTCTCTTCTAGTCTTTTTCTTTCCTCAACTTTCTTCACTTATTTAAATTTCAATTTTTTTCTCTTGCATCTTTCTTTTCTTTCCACGATCTTTTTTTCTTTTATTGCTTTTCTATCGTGCATTTTTTTCTTCTCTTCCTCTCCTCTCCTCTCCTTACCTTGCATTTTATTGGCATAGTAGTCGTCATTTTGTCTTCTCAAGTAGGGAATAGTTTTATTATTGGGAATAGCTAAATGGTCAAATTGCCTTAAAATTTTGTTATAAGTTTATTTGATATATTTTTATTTATATAATTTTTAGTAGTTTTATATTTTTTGATTTTTTAAATTTGTTTTAGTATTTAATAAATAAAAAACATAAATGATTCTGGAAAAAGAGATATATGATGAAACTATGGAAAAGTGGTTGACGTAAATAAGATTACTGATAAAATATTATGTAACTTTTGTGAAAAGCTACAAAAGTCGAGAAAACAAGACTCAAACAACATATTATTGGTGGATTTAAAAATACAAAATTATGTCCAAAAGTCCTAACATGTGTTATACAAGCAATAACAAATCACTTTGAGAAAAAATTATCCCAACAAATTATAATGAATCCATACCTCACTTTAATGATGTTATTGAAGTATAAGAGCAAAGAGATGATATGGATTCACCTCCTAATTCATCTCGTGAAAAACGGTTGTCATTTATTTATCGTTAAACTCATCAATAGTACCACAAAAAAAAACCACAACAATGTCTTATAAATTCTTTTTTAAGCTAGACATTAAGAATTAAAATGAAAAACAACTCAATTTCAATATGCTCAGAAATAATTAAATATGATAGTTTCAAATTAATAATTGAAACAATTGGATAATATGATCTTGAAATGAAACCACATATTTTTTATGAGGTTAGTGAATTTACTTTTAAAGAAGGAGATTAACCCTATAAAGATTTTGAAATAAAATGAAGAGGAGAGGAAAGAATGGCTGTAAATGGGTGGAGAGATAGAAAATGGAGATCACTAATTAATTTTTTTAGTGAACACCCCGAAAGACAGCATGTTTATTGAATTAATTGATGCATCTAGCTACTCTCACACGGTTGAGAAAATATTTGAATTACTTAATATATTTGTGCAAAAAATTAGAGTACATAATATTGTTCAAATTGCCACTTACATTGCATTAAATAATATTTATGTTGGTAAAATTTTAACAGACTAATTTATATATTTTATTTCATTAATTTTATATTCTATTTTAATAATTTATTAGGTTATTGTCTTTCATATGAATAAGTTGATGGAGAAATATTCAAACTTGTATCTAACAAGGAACAAATGACCATAATTTTTAGATTTGTTAATGTCAATGGTATTTTGCGAGAGCTTTTCTTCAAATTATGCATTTTCATGATATTACAGTCGTAACACTCAAGAAAGAAATATATAATGTCCTCACTAGACATAATTTAGAAATTAATAATATGCGATGTCAGAAATATGATGGTGCGGTGTTTTTAATAGTTTGCAACATTTATTTCTAAAACAATATAACGTGTTCACAAGCCAATCGGCCTGTCCATGGCCTGTCCATCACTTTGTTCAAATACATCTCGGACCACAAAGACAAGCTTTTTACACGTGTTTGTAAACCACGGCCAAACTTCCAGACGCACTTCAGACTCTCAAAACATGTTCAAATGAACCCCAAGCCACTTCTTTGATCAGATTTCACTTCAAACTTTAGAAATCAAATCTGTTTTAAAATCTTAAGTCCCATTTGACTTACCATTTAACCAAACCTCTTCTATAATTAATTTAATCATTTAACTAATTCAAAAATAAATTTAAAAAAATATAGGATTGTCAAAAAAAAAAAAAATTCAACCAAACAAATAAAAAAGATTCACAATTTTTATAGTCTGTTAGATTTTTTTTTTTCACTTTGTGATGACATGATTTTTCTACAACTTAAAAAATAATCAAATTAATTTTCTAAGTTCCTAAAACTATTTTTGACCTCCACAAAAAAGTTCAATAAATAGGTTATTGTGATCCCGAAAATACCAAGGTGTTTTTATAAACATTTTCTAACAAGATGTGTATGTCATATCTATAATCAAACAAATTTGAAAATGATCACTTTTCAATTTGATTAGAAAAAAAAACATTTTGATCTATCTTATTTTAATCTTGTCTACCAGCAATGAACTCCTGAATTTACTAAGAAAAGGAATATAATTAGCCCTTCTTTTAGACACGATACTCACATAAGAGAAAAGAGTCCGTCTAACTTCTTCCAAATTCAATTTCTCCATCTCTCAGCACAATGTATAAATAAAGTTGTCACCATTCAAATTATAAGATTTATTTATTTACACAATTGTCTATGTTTGACAAAAAAAAAACAAGTATATAAAAAATGTCTTTTTCAAATATGCTTTTAGATAAAATAATGTTCAATATATATATATTAGCAAATTTAATTGTTCATGTCCATTCAATTCATTTCCATGTTATCTTATTTCAATCAGGATAAATATATCCGTTCTTATTAAATTAACAATAACCATCTATTTAAAGAACATCTTGGATGTGAGCACAACAACGAAAATGGAAACAAATGCAAGAAAAGCACCCTGTCTTGAAAGGGCAAATTCTTTCCAGGTTAAGGGTTTGGCAACCAGGGCAAGTACCTTTTGGAAGGATCTCTGCAATTCTTCTTGAGACCCATTATTATCAATCACTATGTCTGCCTTACTCTTCTTCAAATCCAGAGGCATTTGAGCATTGATCCTGTTCGATGCATCTTCCACAGATGACGTTCCGTCCCTAGCCATGAGACGCTTTAGTTGTGTATCGGGATCAACCCACACCACAATTATCGGTTTTGTCCATTTATCCATCTTAACCTCAAACAGTAGAGGAATGTCGAGAACAATAACTTTATGCCCCTTCACCCATAGCTTCAACATTTCAGAGAATATACCATATGAAATATATGGTGCAAGTAACCTACATCATTTTGTTAAAGATAATTCAAATCAGACTCAGATTCAGCAAGTTGTAAGGAAATCAGTTATTTAATAATCATCAATCAAGACATAATTATTGAGAATGCTCATGGATAATGGCAGTTTGATTACGGCACCTACTTGTTAAGAAGCTGACGTTTGGAAGTATCAGAAAAAACAATTTGACCAAGCTTTATTCTATCAACTTCTCCATTGTTTTGCAAGATTTCCTCACCAAATGCTGCAACTACCTTTCTCCAACCACCAGTGTCTTTTTTTAAAACATCCTGGTATGTAACAATTGGGTGAGACATGAACAAATTGTTTAGGGCTTCTAATCATTTTAAAATGTCTCATCAATTTCCTGTCCTTGATCCTCTTAAAAAAAGCATAGTAAGCAAAATGATCATTTTATGCAAGTTTAGTTGAACCCTATGTTAGGGGGGATCTATCTTCCCTCACCCACAAAGCCAAATTTCTATAATGTTCCATTCAATAGAGAGTTTGGAACTATAAAGATTTTCCCACATTATTGTTACCCTAGCTAGCTTGACATATATTGGGTTATGGGTATAATAAAAGATTAGGGATTTTTACAAAGTGATGAAATAGAGAGACTTACGCGGGCGACGAGATCAGCGTCGACGACGGGGATACCGTGTGACTTGAAAAGATTAGAGACCGTACTTTTCCCAGAAGCGATCCCACCGGTAAGTCCCACTATCCTCATCTCAGACTAAATCCTGTTGTTGCCTGCAAATTTGAGCCCTTTTCAGAGTAATCTACAAGTTCTCTGTACAAGGAAACGGTATAGCTAAAACCAGATCAAAGCTTTGGCGATAATTGATATCTTACTCAGTCAGATCAACTTTTCCTTTCCTTTCTCCAAACTCAAACTGAAGTATTCCTAAACCCACCCCGAAGAAACTCCCCAACAAAATTCTCTAGAACTCAAAAACCTTTTCTTTTCTTTCGATTGGGGCAAAGTCGGACCTTTGTTCTTGGCATGCTCCCCCTCTTAGGTTATTCATTTCATGAGCCTTGCCCAAAATATCCTAAAATAAAAAATTAATTTCATTAAATCATTGATTTTTTAACCCATAAAATAACCGGGAATTTGAGCAAATGACCCCAAAAAAGGGGCTAAATGTCGTAGGGTGCAGTGCTATAATTTTTATAGCGCGGGTGACCCCCAAATAATTTTCTGTCGAAAATACCCCCATTGCGTCACGCACCCTCTGGTTGCGTGACGCACCCGAAGGCATTGTGAAAAGTCCACAATGCCCTTACTATATAATTAAAAAAATTTCATTTCTTTTCATTTCTTTCATTTCTTCTCTTTTTCTTCACTTCCCTTTCTCTAAGCTCTGAAGGCTGATAGAGCTAGCCTCATACTCATTCACAGTCTTGGTTCGTTTGGCTCCTGTAGACAGGACATAAGCCGTTGGATGTTTAGATCGGGTAACAGACCTTCCTGCTGTCTGTTGACTCGAGGCTCCGGAAAGAGACTCTTTGTTGTTCTTCATTCTAACTAGGGTGTTTGCGACTGTAAAGACAATGTACACCCTAGTCGAGTTGATTGGTTCAGAATCCTCCATTGGAACCCCCAAGTGCTCTAGAAATCTACTTATCTGAGCAGCAAAGTTAATGCTCTCCTTGTTTTCCTGATTAATTGAAATGCAGAGGTTCTGGAACAACGTTAAGGCCTAGTTGACCTGAATCCCCTTCAAGATGGCAGACATATAATCAAACCGATCTTGACTGTAGAGATTGAATGACCCCACCTTCCCCTGAAGCGCTTTCACCACCACATCATTCAACAGAATGAATTGTGGTTTGAGAGCCTTCTTGCTCCCATTAAGTCGAATCGCCGATCCGTCGGCAGAAAAGACCGTCTTCATTTCCTCTATCATCGCCGCTGACAAATGTCGGTTGAACGTATGCCCTTCTGATGGAAGTTCAAAGACTCCACATATACCGCCTTCTCGAAAGAAATTTCAGTTCCATTTATAGTTGCTACAATGGAATCACCCACCATTGTTGCGGACTTGAAGAACTCCCTCACTTCCTTCTCGTGGAAGATGAAAGGTCCTCCCAAATACTTTCCTAGACCGGAATACTCGAGAGATCTAAACATTTCGACCACCTCCTGCTAATCGAACGTGTAAACGGAAGAAAAATTCACCTGCAAAGTACAGTGACCGAGCGTGATTCTCTTGTTTCCCATTTTTCAGAAGAATACAAACATACAAACAAAGAACGAGGGTTTTTGAAAGAGAAAATCAAAGAAATCTAGGGTTCTTAGAAATCTTGAGTGAGAAAAGTTTTCAATCTCATGCAAAGATATCCTTATATAGACTATCAAGAGTCATATAGGATAATCGTCGTTTCTCTTAGGGTTATGGCCCACCAATTAATATTAGATGTCCTTTCAAAAGAGTCATCATTATATTGAGGGTATATTAGTCATTCTCTCTTAACTTGAAAGACACGTGTCTTCATGTTGTTAGGAGATGACTGTTTTAATGTTTGAGCGGGAAAATCAGATATCTACTCACGTGGGACAGTTGTCCTTGATTAGTCTAATGAGCACGTAGTTAGACGTTTTCCTTACTACACACATCTATGAAACTAAACGTCTATTAAACGCATGGGTCTATTAGACGCAAACGTCTAATCACGTATCATAAATATAAGTATAATGTCTATTAGACGTGTATGTCTAATTACGCGTGAACACTACGTATTAGACGTGTGTTTGGTTAGACGTGAGCATCCTCTTGCTCATGACGTAAAAACGTCTAACGTCTATTAGACGTGTACGTCTAATCGCGCATGTTTTAAACCACAACATATAGACTTAGATATATAGATTGTGAGCAAAAATATGTCTAAGTACATGCCTCTTCCTTTAGACAACCTTGTCTAATAGACCGATTAAGGCCATTCGTTTGAGAGTATCTTTACTTTCAAAATAATTTCTCCCTCTCATTTTGTGCATGTACAACATGAATAACCAAATGTTTTGAGGTCCTTCGGACCAAAAGTATTTTAATACAAAAGTATAGAAAAACATTTAATCTTCTGGAATGGCAACGGCCATTGTTGATCTTCTGAGATGTATACTCAAAAGAGTATTCTCCATGATTCCTTTCTGCAGCCCTCCTGCATCACCTACATAAGAAACTATTTACAAACTTGGTACTCATATTCAATTGGGTCCTCGATCAATTAGTCCCTTAGGAATCCATATCTCACATATTCTAATGGATTTCCCATGTTGCGTTGTGAATAATGCGTATGATTTTGACTTAACATACGACTTTCTGATAGTCATTGATCCCTTAGCTTTTGAAGAAGACTTTCTTTTAAAACTCTTTGACTTTGAATCAAGTTTTAGGTTGCCAGACCTATTAGCTGCTTCTAACTTATTTTTCAACCAGCTAACAGTCGGCGGAACATAAATAATTTCATTCTTAAAAGCTACTTCTTCATGAATGGGATCAGATTCACTGTCAGTCAGACTTCCTTTAACAAAACTTATTGGTTTAAGATTGTCATTCGATGAGTTTGACTTTTTGCACGACAGGTTTGAGTCAATGCCATCAAATCCTAGACCGGATCTAGATCCAACAGGTTTTAACATGCTGATCTGATATTTGACAGCTTCTCCAGACCTTGTCCATGCACTAACAACATAGATTAACCTCTTGTTTTCAACTAAAATAGTTTGAATCTGTTATTTGAGCATCTCATTCTCAGATGAGATCTCTACAACTTTCTTTTCAAAAATATTTGATTCAAGAGTTTAAGGTAAAACTGGTTGAGATACTTCAGGTGATGATTTTGTTTCATTTGGAGATTCTGCTAGCTTTTTGTACTCTATGACCATGTCATTTAGTGCAACTACTAGTTGTTCCCTTGAAATTTTTTCAGAAGAGAAGTCAAATACCTCAGTTTCCTGAGTCTGTTTTTCATCTTCTCTTGCCATGAAGCAAGCCACTTCTTCGTCATCACTATCATTGGATGAGAAGTAAGAGTCACGAATGCTTTGTCTGTTCTTCCCATCTCCTGCCATAAGAGCCTTCAGCTCCTTTTCATCATCCTTCTTATCTTCATGCTTAGGCTTCCTGCATTCCGATTGGTAATGACATGCAATACAACAATTATAACATTTAACATTAGCCTTTGATTTCTTATTATCATTGGAATTTGAAGATCTTGAGTTAGGGTTTCTCTTCTTCATGAAGTCGCCAAACTTCTTCACGAAGAGAGACATGGCATCACTGCTTATTTGTTGCGCCGCCATCTTCACATCAGTAACTACAAGTGGATCTTCAGTAGTCACCAACACTTTGGCAATGATAATGGATGTGGATTGATCTTCTTCAATCCTATAGTTCAGCTCGAACTCGTAGGCCTTAAGATCAACAAATATGTCGAAGAGAGATCTTGTTGAGATCTTTGAATTCCCTCATAGCCATCGTCTTTATGTCCCATTCCCTCAGAAGAGCACGCATGAACTTAATAGCAAGCTCCCTATTGTTAAAGGTCTTGCCAAGGATATATAAGGAGGAGATGATCTAGTTGAATATGGTGTCGAACTCGTTCATTGTTTCACCAGGACGCATCTTGAAACTGTCAAACTGTTGAGTGGAAACCATGATCTTGTTTTCTTTGGTTTGCTCGTTGCCCTCACATAGTTGGGTGAGTCTGTCCCAGACCTCTTTAGTAGTATCGCACTCGATAATGTAGTTGAACATGCTAACATCGAGAGATTTGTACAGAACATTAAGAGCCATGTTGTTGAGGTTGTTCTTCCTCTTGTCTTCACTGGTTCATTCGGATTTCTTTTTGTCGATTTTGATAGGACCATCTGTGATGACACTCCACATGTCGTCATGAAGAGAAAAGAGATGAGCACGAACTCTCTTCTTCCATATGATATAGTTTTCTCGAGAGAAAGTTGGAATGACGGTTGCACTAACATATTTGGTTATGGTCGACATTTTTTAGGAAAAGCTTGAGAATAGAAATAGAGCTCTGATACCAATTGATAGGATCGAGTTAATCAATAGAGGCGGGGGTAAGGCTATTGATGAAGGCTTAGGAAAACGATTTGATAGAAATCTTGTTAAGGATTTAAATAACTTTCTATTCTACGCAAACCTTTGTAAACACTTGAAACAGAATCAAGCGCGGAAATATTACTTAGGTTTGAAGCTGGGAACCAAGAATGAAAAGATGACAGAAAGAAACAACACAACAGTTTGTTTATGGATGTTCGAAGCAAACTCTCATACGTCACCCCTTCCTCCAACAACCGAAAGGATTCACTATAATATGCTTTGAATCAAATACAGTTTGCACGAATAGCTTACTGTTGAACAGAACAGACTCTGTTCAACTTACAATATGATGAAGAATATCACTCAGCTAAAACAATGCTTTGATTCTAACTCTCTCTTGATTAACACACAGTAAAGCAAGAAAGCAACTGATAGTTTCAATAGAATAATCTGAGTATTGATAGATCGATTAATTGTCTGGCGGTTCGTCCGTTGTCCTTGAGATTCTTTAAATAAGGAGCATGTACTAACAGTCGAATCTTGATAATGACACGTGGCGAGCTTCCATTGGTACGCCTCCATAGTACATAGTAGACTCTAAGTACAAGGATCGTGGCCATACACAACTAGTAGTGCGCCGAATATTCTTCAGAGATGTACCTGCAAAACAAGTAGTGTGAAGGATATTCGCTTACGTGGCATTGATTGATTGGTTGCAGCTGGCTGTCGTACTAATCTTCACTAGAAAGTGGAGCAGGAGTAGCGTACATCTAGAGCTAGCTTCAAGCAACTGCTTAAGCATGGCATTAGACGTATTTCAATTAGACGACATCGTCTAATAACAGGATCCATTAGACCACCTGGTTTAATAGGATTAAACTTCACGTCTAATTACAGTTCACTTCAGACTAATCTGAAGGAGTTAGACTGCACATCTAACTTTCACTAGTTAGACTGCACGTCTAACTTTCACATTCCATTAGACTCCACGTCTAATTACGGTTCCCTTCAGACTAGTCTGAAGGAGTTAGACTACACGTCTAACTTTCTCTTTCCATTAGACTCCATGTCTAATTCAACTAGTTAGACTATACGTCTAACTCCGTGTGTTAGACTGCACGTCTAACTCTGTGTGTTAAACTGCACGTCTAACTCTGTTTGTTAGACTGCACGTCTAACTCCGTTTGTTAGACTGCACGTCTAACTCCGTGTGTTAGACTGCACGTCTAACTTAACTAGTTAGACTGCACGTCTAACTCCGTGCATCTAATGCCAAATTGGTCTAATGAATCTCATTAAGACCACGTCTAATAAAGTCTAATTTTGATACACCTGCACCAAAGACAATTAGACGCATAGATTAAGTTTTATATCCATTCATCATCAAAATTCCAATATCAAACTACTTTGACATTTAGTCAAAATAATTTGACTCAACAGAGTACTTGATGTATTCTCTTCTAACTCTGTTTCCTTGCATTTCTTCTTGTGAATATTATCCATCCAAAGATCATGCCAGAATAGTACCCCTCTTCCATTACCAATTATAGTTTTCACCATTTAAAAGACATTTTTTCTTGTTTTTAGGATTTTCTTCAATGGCCATGCCATTCTTTCATTGATGTTTCGTGTCCAGATACTCTGCTTTTCTTTCATAAATCTTGTATGCACCCATTTGACACATATGGAGTCCGCTTTTTACTCCAAGTCTCACAAGCTCTTGATGGTGAGGGCTTTGTTCCATTCAACACAACTTTAACTTACATTTATAATTACTTATTTTTATAAATTTAAATAAAAAATATATATTAAAAATAAATACTAAAATATCAAATTTATTTAAAATATTAGAGAATTTAAAATAGCCAAGTGCTTTTTTTTTTCCAGTTAGTTAGCAATTAATTTAACTCATCCTTGATATAATATACATCACAAACTTTTGAAAAGTGATAATATTTAGCCACAGCTACTTTAAAAAAATCATCAAAAAATTAATTTATCCTTCTAATTAATAAAATTACTTGAACATGTAAAATTGTATTATGTTTTAAACTTTTTACCTATTCTTTTGATCATAATATATCATTATTCTCTCATTTATATATATATTATATCAATCAAATTATAAATTAACAATTTAATATACAATTTTTAATAATATATTATTATTTTAATTATTTTTTATTTAATATTTAATATATTAAATTATATAATTAAATATATTATGATTATTAATTAATATAATAATACATAAGGCATAATAATCTTATGAGGAGTGATAGAGTGAGGGAATTTGGTGAGGGAATGACGTGCCATCACGTTGGAAAATGTAAAAGTGAGAGGAAAGAGAGAAAAGAGAGAAATTATTTGATTTTTTCATCGAATAAGATTATGGCACGTCATTCCCTCACCAAATTCCCTTACCAAATTCCTTCACCTAATCATTTCTCTAATCTTATATACTTGTAAGTAAGATATTAGTTAAACCAATTCATATATTAATTTTTTAAATTGAGATGTTTCTCTTTTGATTAATACAATTTAATACGTAAAATTCAATATTATTATCTTAAGTTTTATAATTCCCTTATTTATAGGGATTTAAGTGAAATATGTTAAAAATAAAAGTTAAAATATCAAACTTATTTAAAAAATTTACACGACTAAAGATAATACAAAATATTATTTATATAAATATATTAATTAAAAATGATATTATTTAAATCTTTGAATTAATTTTAATTTGTAAATTTAAATTCAATCCAAATTTAATGTTTACTTCTAACTTTAAATTCATTATATCAAATTTTAATTAAGTCTAATATTCTTTATTATTATATACTAATTTGAAAAATAAAAATATTAAAAAAATATCCAACTAATTCATTTAAATTTTTATATTTTTTATATTTATAATAATTTTGATTATTTAACAACTAAATTTAATAAGATTTGACATTTATCAAAAATAGGAAACTAAATAAATTGAATATAATAAATTGTTTAAAAATAAATAAATTAATATTAGGGGTGTTCAACCGGCCGGTTAACCGGTTAACTAGTTAAACGGTTCCGGTTAATTACTGGTTTTGGCTTTTATTTTACAAACCGGTTAACCGACCGTTAATGATATCGGTTTTACCGGTTCTCGTTCTACCGGTTTTGGTCGGTTTTGGCTGGTTAACCGGGTTTAACTAGGAACCTATAATTCAATTTTTTTAAATTAAGTAATAAATTTATAAAATATATTTTTTTAAATTATTGTTTGCACTTTCCTATTATACTATTTTCCATCCTTTTTTTGTTTCTATTTTAATATAATATATTATATTATTATTATAATATAATATAAATATATTATATTATAATAATATATTTTATTGATATATTTAAGAATATTTTATAATATATAATTTTATTGTAACAATATAATATATTTTATAGCTACGGTTAGGTTTTATATGTTCCTTGAGAAAATTCAAATTCATTATGTCGATTAGTTTTTGACCAACCAAGTAGAAGCAAATATGATAGAATTCCTTCTCAACCGGTAGAACGGGAAGTAAAATCGGTAAATTATAATTTATAACTTTGATTTTAAGTGTTTCTGTATTGGACGTGTTGGAGAGAAAGTTAAAACATAAAGTGAAGGTTAAACTTTGAAGACATTAAATTTTAATTTGCTTAACTATTTTGATTTTGTTAATTTATAATTCTTAAAAATATTTTTACATATTTTAATGAAATTATTTCAATTTTTTTTTAATTTATTTTTGTAAAATTTTATATAGATTATAATATTTTTTAAAAATTATTCTATAAAAAATATTTATAAAATAATTAATACAAATTATAAAATATAAAATATTTAATTAAATTATTACCGGTTTACCGGTTAAACCGTTAGAAAAATAAGGAAACCGAAAACCGAACCGGTAAAAAATCGATTAACTGGAACCGCTAGAACCGGTTAATCAATAAACCGTTAAAATGAAACCGGTTAACTATCAGTTCGGTTGGGTTACCGGTTTTCCGTTTTTTTTGCACAGCCCTAATTAATATAATAAATAATTAGACAAATATAAAAAATATTTAAAATTAATATACATACATATATAAATAATTAAAAACAAATATGTGATAATAATATTTTTTATATAATGTATTAATTTGATTTTTATAATTACAAATTACTATTATAAATAATTAGACAAATATTAAAAACTAATTAAATTAACATAATAATTAAGTAAAAAAATATGTGTTAATAAAAAATTGTTCATACAATATCTTATTTTGTTTTTTATAATAATAAATTATTAAAAAAATATTTTAATATATATATATATATATAATTAAATAAAAAAATTATTATCTCAACTAGTTAAATATATTTTAAATTATTTTTATTAATTTATTTTACAGTTTTTATTTTTATTTTGAACAATTTTTTTTTTATTTCTCTTATTTCAGTATTTTTAATTATTAATATATTATATATATATATATATTAATAATATTTTTTTTCAATTATAAAATATTATTTTAAACATATAATGTTTTTTTTGTTTTTTTATAATAAAAAGAATCAAAAAATCAATCACTTTAAAAACTTAACAATATTTAATTAAAAATAATTTAAATTTCTTTTATAATTTATATATATATATATATATATATATATATATATATATATATATATATATATATATATATATATATATATATATATATATATATATATATATATATATATATATATATATATATATATATATATATATATATATATATAAACATTATAAATTAAATTAATAGAAAATTATTATATTAATATATATATATATATAATAATTTTATTAAAAAAAAGAAAAAATATCCATATATATTATCTTTCAACGATGCATTATTAATATTTAAGGGTGTATTCTTAAGAATTCGATTACACCGTTATGATCTTAGGCCCTGAATCAACCTCTCAATCACATTCTCTCACCGGTATGATCTTATGCCCTAAATCAACCTCTCAGCCACCTTCTCTTAGTTGACGAACCCTTAGATTTCTCACCAATATTTGTTAATGTTTGTGTTTGTGTGTGTTTGTTTTACTTAACTGACATTCCAACATTTGATTACACTTTTTGGCATGAATTTAGGCTCTGAATCACCCTTTGTGAATGAACCCTTAGGTTTTCTCACAATATTTATGTTACTCAAATCACATTCTTGATTCATTTTTGTTTACCAATGTCGTGCACTCACATATAATAATTATTTTTATATGCCTTCAAATTTAAGTGTGAAATATTAACACTTTAACCGATAGACCATGATTCTTGAAATAATTTTATAATTTTGTGTATGTATATATGTATATTTTTTTAAGTTACATTTTGAATAACTATATATATTATATAAATTTTTTATATTCATACTAAAAAAAAATATTATAAAAATTATTATATATCTTCTCCTAATATATTTTCATTAATAATGATATATAACATTATATTTATTTTTACTTTTTAAGTATAAGAAAAGGTAAAAAAAAAAATTGTTAGCTTTTATTTTTGTTCAGTTCATTCTATTATTTTGGCCCGGCTAGATAGATCATGCCCTTAATATATATTTTAAAATTATTATAATTTTTTTTTGTTATTTTTTTTTTATCTTTTATGTGCATCCAGTGAACATCACAACATTCCGATTACACCTTTTTGACATTATCTTATGCACTAAATCACCCTCAATTGACGAACCCTTATGTTTTATCACCAATGCTTGTTTTACTCAAGTCGACATTTCCAACATTCGATTACACTTTTCGACATTAACTTAGGCTCTGAATCACCCTATGTGGACGAACCTTTAAGTTTTCTCACATTTGTTTTACTCAACCATCCCTGGACTCTCAAGTTTTCTCACCAATATTTGTGTTACTCAAGCCGATAATCTCGCATCCGTTTAATCGTTCAATTTTTGCGCACCCACATATAATAATTATTTTTTGAGGGATTCAAACTATGATATTAAGTATGAAATATTAACACATTAATTGCTAGACAAATTATGATTATTAAAATAATTTAATAATTTTGTGTATTTATATATATATTGTAAGTTATATTTTGAATAACTTGTCATGGTCATACTCATACTAAAAATATATAATAAAAATAATTATATCTCTTATCCTAATATTAAATAAAAATATTTTTGTTAATAATGATTCATATATAACATTATAAATAATAATAAAAAGTTATTATCCTAATTTTATTTATCAAGATAAGACACATTGAATACATATTTTAAAATTATTGTAATTTTGTTATTGTTAAATTTATTTTGTTTTTATCTTTTACGTGTTTCAGCATTAACTTAGGCTTGTAAATGAATATTTAGGTTTCTCACTAATGTTTGTTTTACTTAACCCTACGTGGAAGAACTCATTGATTTTTTCACCAATATTTGCCGACATTCTAATACCAATATTCGCGCATTCACATATAATAATTATTTTTAGAGGAATTCGATCCCTGATCTAATTTATGAAATGTTAACATTTTAAATAGTAGACCACCTATATTGTTGATTTTTTTTTTATAATTTTGTGTATATATATATATATTTATAAGTTACATTTTGAATAACTATATATATTATATAATTTTTTCATACTCAAACAAACAAAATATAATAAAAATAATTATATCTTTTACCATAATATTAAACAAAAATATTTTTATATAACAATATATATAATAAAAATAATTAAACTTCTTATTCTAATTTTATTTATCAAGTATAAGACACATTAAATACATATTTAAAATTCTTGTAATTTTTTTATCTTTTCTGTGTGCATTCCACTTAAACATTTACATTTTGTCTCTTCTGTCTACTAATGTTGGCAAACCCACATATAATAATTATTTTAGAGGGATTTGAATCATAATTTTAAGTATGAAATATTATCATTTTAATATTGAAATAATTTTATAATATATATATATATATAAAAAAAGAATTACATTTGAATAACTATGTTAGGATCAGTGTAATCAATAGAGTCGGGATCTAGCTATTGATGACAATTTCTTGAAAACAGTTTAATAGAAATCAAGTTAGAGATTAATACCATTTTCTATTATTCACAAACCCTTTCAAACTCTTAAAGCGATTCAAGTGTGGAACTGTTTGCTCAAGTTTGAAGCTATGAACCAGTGAAAAATGAAAGACAGAAAATAAAGAACACAGGGTTGTTTATGAATGTTCAGAGCAAACTCTCTTACGTCACCCCTTCTTCCAACAACCGAAAGGATTTTACTAACTTCCTTAGATGAAATACAGATTACTGAGCTAGATATCTCTCTGTTGAACAAAACAACATTTGTTCAACTTACAACACTAAAGTTTTCTCTCAGAAAAGACAGTATGTAATTACAATGTATTCACAGCTAGATGGAGAGTGAGATATTTGATTTTGGAAACTTTCTTTAATCGAATGAATGAAACTGTTCTCTTTCTCTTGACCATTGTCATTTGGCTTTCATATATACTGAAATACACTACCGGTCTAATTCTTCTTTTGAACACATGTCCTCTTTTCGTTAGATGTACTATTCATGAGGTACTAGGAAGTACAACAGGAAAAGATTCTTGAAGTCGTGGTAGTACAATGTAGTACAGACAATTTGAATTGTGGTGTACGTGGCAGTTGTTCATTTGTTGAGCAACTAAATAGTGGTAAGTACAATGCAGGTGTACTTACCACTACACCACAGACGATGTTGATATCTGAATATATATTTATATATTTGATATGACTAACAATTATTGAACTTAGTTTTATCCATTTATTATCAAAAATCATTTCATCATTCATCAAATCAAAATTGTTAACTTATTTTAAATCAATTAAAAATCTTAACCCAACAATTTCTCCTTTTTTTGATTATTTAAGTTAAATTATCAAAACCAGTTTAAGCATTAAAAATCTTAACCCAACAATTTTTCCTTTTTTGATTATTTAAACTAAATTATCAAAATCAGTTTAAATATTAAAAATTTTAACCCAATAATTTCTCCCTTTTTAATTATTTAAGCTAAATTATCAAATCAATTTAAACATTAAAATTTTTAACCCAACAATTTCTCCCTTTTTGATTATTTAAGCTGAATTATCAAAACCTGGTGAGTTCATGATTTAAACATAATTTAGGCATTATCGTAATCTAACAATCCTAAAAATGTTTCTAAGATAAGAAAACTTAGACTCGAGAAGTGACTTTGAGAAGATGTCAGCCACTTGTTGATTGTCATATGCTATGTCCGAGCAGCCAGCTGTCCTGATGCCATTTGACTTTTCCAAGCCGCTTTCTTATTTTATCTGCATTCAAAGACAATAACGAATCTGGTCCATGACAATATTGTTAAAATTTTAAAAATACAAATAAAAATATTAATTATCTGCCTATTGAAAATTTAAAAAAGAAGTTTAGAAAAAATAAATATTAAGGAGTAAAGTTAAGATAAAGAATGAAAATAGAAAAGACATATTTTGTTATTAAAAAATAAAATATAAAGAGTCAAGAGAGAAATATTTGTCTGTTTTAAAAAAATTAATGTTTACATGACTGGAGTAAAACAAATGATAAATAACATGAATGTGATAAATATTTTCTTTTTAAAGTAAGGGTAAAGAAATAATATTTTATTATTAAAAATGAAGAATATTAAGAATGAGTAGAGATAAATACTTTTGTTATTAAATAAATATGTTTGAAAAATGTTAGTAAAGTAAAATAACGCTAAATGACGTGAAAATAAATATTTAAAAAAATTTAAAGAGAAATAAATAATATTTTAATATTAAAAAAATATATTAAAAGTTAATATGAAAATATATTTTTTATTATTAAAAAAATGTTGTTAACGTTAAAGTGTGAGTAACGTAAGATAAATAATAAATATTTATTATATTAATAATAATAATGTGGCACTTAAAAATGTCATCAAAATTTTAAAAAATAAAAATAAAAATATTTAATATTAATATAGACCATGTTCAAGTATCAAATATTTAAATAACTAAAATCTTTTTTGGTTTTGGATTATTTAAATTATTCAAAAAATTAAATATAATCTCATTTTTATCTTATTAATTTATTTAATTTATTAATTAAAATATTATTTATTTAAATTTATTATTATATATATATTTCAAACAAATTTATTTAAAAAAATTCTCACATCTTCAAAATTAATTATAATTATAAAATAAATTATTTAATTATTCATTTTAAGATTATTCAAATAACCTCAGTTGAGCCAACCCTAATTGTGATCTTCAATTCAAATAATGTATTAATATGTAAGTAATGTAACTACCGACTATGAAGCGGTGAGTTATTATAATTTATAAGAAAATAGACTAGTGTCACAAGTGACATATATCCACGTGTTTCAAGTATAAGTTTACACCAAATAATATTATTATATTTTTGGTAATACCAAAATTTATTATTAGTTACATAAAGAAGAAGAGATCATTCCAAATTCAATTCCTCCCCCTCTCTCTCTCTCCACCATGTATCCGCCGGCTTCTTCCTATCTCTTTCTCGTATTCATACTCACGGCCTCCATAGCCACCGCCGCCGACCAAAACGCCCTGAGCGCCTACGATGTCCTGAAACAATACAAGTTTCCAATTGGTCTCCTACCAAAGGGAGTAAGAGGCTACGAAATTAACCGAAACTCAGGAAGTTTCAAGGTTTACCTTAACAAAACATGCACATTCAACATCGATGGATACGATCTCAAGTACAAATCGACCATATCAGGGATGATTAGCGAGTCTAAGATCTACAACCTGAAGGGAATCAGCGTTAATCAGCTGTTGTTGTGGTGGAATATCCAGGAGGTTCGTCGTCAGTCCGAAGAGCTCGCGTTCTCCATTGGGATCGCGTCGGCCAATTTTGCGTTGGATGATTTCAACCAGAGTCCTCAGTGTGGATGCGGATTTCACTGTGGCGCCGGCGCCGGAGAAGAGAAGAATAAGAAGGATGTGTTTTTTAAGCGGTTCAATTCTACGTTTATGGATTAAGGAAGAATTATGTAATTTATGTTTAAGTTTTAACAACTTTTTATATGCATAATCTAAAGAAATACTAGTTTTTCTATATAGTTTTCATTTTCTTAACATAGTTTCATTTTCTTTTCTAAAATTAGAATTTATTTTCAAATTGCAATTTAGTATGACTTCACTAATAATTAGTTTGTTTTAAAACAATATAATAAAAATAAGCTTAAATGGCTGGTTTTCCTTTTTATAATTAAGGAGTATACAGTGATGAATATATATCATAATTTAGATATTATACCGAATAATTTGAACACTATAAACCCAATTAAATATAAAATATTACTAATAGATTTATATATTTTTAAATATTCTCTAAAATTAAACGTTTTTTTTATAATAATATAAATATTCTCCAAAATTAAACATGAGTCCTCACAGAGATTCTCCAAAATTAAACATGGGTCCTCACAGAGATTCTCCAAAACTGTAATCTCCAAAATTAAACATGGGTCCTCACAGAGATTCTCCAAAACTGAATGTGGGGTGTCTCCAAAATGTGGGGTGTAGGTTAAAAAACGCGGGGTGTCGTGGACGTTCAATCTCCAAACTGAAGGTGATAGATGTATTTCCCATTTTTAATTTGAGCTAAATTAATGGATTTAAAAGAATTGGATGAACATTTTTTTTTTGGTATAATTATGATAAATAGATACTTACAATTCCCATTTTTAATTTGAGTAAACAATTTTTTATTTTATTTTTATAATTATGATAAATAGATACTTACAATAAGTACTTTTAGATAATTATAAAAGACTATTTATTATAAGTATGATAGTTTTTTTTATCTCTTCTAATTAAGTATTAAATGGTTGACAAAAATTGAAAGAAGAAAAGTAAATTGAGAATGAAGTTTCGGTGTATTTTGTCGCATGCATAGGATGCTTCCACTTGTGTAAATTTCTCATTAGTTATGTATCTTCTTTTTGTTTGATACCTGATTATTTCGATTTATTAACATCTCAAAATAATTTTTCATTTTACATTTTTTAAAATTATAATTTATTTTATAGAAAAAACGGTTTGATACATTATTATGGGCTCAGGCCCAATTCAATATTTACTCGGCCCCTTTCAAATGACCCACATGCTTTTTCGCGATTTGTATTGCCGCCATTGAAGAGCTTCATTTCGGTACTGCGCGCGAATCTCGAATTCATAGCCGACGGCTTAGCGGCGAGGTCTGGATTCTGGAGATACAGAGAGAACTGCTAGAGGTTTGTGCTCTTACCGATTCCCTTTCTTCTCCGGAGATTTGTAAGCATCATGTTTTTTACGCTTTTTCCTGATGTACTAACCCTAGTTCTTACAAGATCTATCCTCTACCATGTCGCATCATTTCCTCTGGTTCTGTAGAGTGTATTGATATCATTTTCGATCTAGATTGACCTTCTGTATTAGTTCATATTTAGTTTAGATTAACCTTGTCAGGATTCTGTGGTCATGATGTTATCATTGTTTGTTGATTATATGAGATGGTGATAGTATTTGATCTTCAATAATCGTTTCGATTTGTGGAAACTGTAACTATATCTTTAAGTTTATTTCAAAATGTTGAGAATACTGATTATACGTTTGTCTTTCTTTATTTTTATTTTCAGTTTGAAGATGGAAGAGGAGAAGGTGAGTTGTATCTCAAGTTTTCGTAACGATATCATAGTTGTAGTGATTGTTATGCTTTCCTCATATAAATTGCTTGGTGCAGGTTAAGAATGAAGAAGAGGAGTTTAACACTGGTCCACTTTCTGTACTCATGATGAGTGTGAAAAACAATACACAGGTATTGTTTCTCTTTGCACATTTTTATGAATGAGAAAACATAGATATGTAAATGCTTCCCATCACATTGCAAATTCCCCAAAAGTCAAAATTGAAAGTGCATTTGGTGTAATCAAAGCTAGGGTTTGTCTAGCTTTGATCTTGACTCATTTTGAATTCATCCCAACTTTTGGGTTTCTTTCATGAAATGGCATTAAACCGTTTTCCGAAATAAAAATTGAAAGTGATTTACTTTTTGGTATAAATTTGTTTGTGGATCATGATCCAAAAAAATGTAGTATGGTTTTTGTTGCTTTATTTTGGTATACAACATATTTTATAGATCATAATCCAAATTACAATTATAACATATATATATTTTAAATTTGATATAGTATATGTAGAGTTTATAGGAAGATGATTCATTTCTAATTACTATCCTTTTATCCTCTCTGACTGCCTTCAAATAGTAGTTTCCATATTCATCAGAGTTAGAGCCATAGGATGAAAAAAGTGTAGAACAAAACAGCCCTTTATATGAACTCCTTTAGAGAAGCTTTCTTTTATATTCATTCTTAATTGTTGATTTTGATCTGCTGATCTCTCTCATTCAACAGGTTCTCATAAATTGCCGGAACAATAAGAAGCTTCTAGGTCGGGTGAGGGCCTTTGATCGTCATTGCAATATGGTGTTGGAAAATGTTAGAGAGATGTGGACTGAGGTTAGTTTCGTTCTTACGAACTCTACGTACTACATTAGTATCATCTGAGTGAGACATGTTTTCCTTTTTAGGTACCAAAGACGGGTAAAGGCAAGAAGAAAGCTCAGCCTGTTAACAAGGATCGATTCATTAGCAAGATGTTCCTTCGAGGGGATTCAGTTATCATTGTTCTTAGGAATCCCAAGTGAGAGGTACTCCTTTGAACAATATAAGTACTCTCAGTATCGAACAAATTGTTATTTTGACATTTTCTTAGCACTTAGTGCTGATTTAGATTGAAAATTCCAGTTGTAGTAGTACTAATGTAACGAAAGATTGAATCTACTTATTTCGTCTTGCATTTTATATCACTTATAAAAAATATTGATGTCTATTTATTTGGCCTTGCATTTTACATAAGTTTTTCTTAGATAGAATTGAACCACTCGAGTTACCATCATAGGTTTAAGCTGCCTGGACCTGTAGTTTCCAACCTATTAACCAAAGCCAAAGCATTACTCGTAATGCAGCTGGCATTAACCACCTTACGTCGCAAATTCCCAATTATATTCCCTCGGCGCTTCTTGGATCCTAGGAGGGGATATTCATTCTCGTTAAATCCATCTGTGCACGTATCTTCATCAGTTAGTGCGGAGCTAAGCCATGTGGTGACATCCTCCACCTGCGAGAAGAAGCTTTCTGCATTCAACTCGCGGAGCACACCTAGCGACATATGTAGGCTGTCCAACGCATCTTGAAAAGTCTCGATGCAGTCCGAGAGCGCGGCTTGGTTCCTCTTTCCCTTCACCAAACTGTACCTTTTCAAACCCGAAAGGTACCTTATCACACTCTTGGCCTCTCCAATTGTAACCGACACTCCCGCCCTCGCCCATACGCTAGGGTTTTTCTTAGCCGTCCTTGAGAAAGACGATAAAGAATGGACACAGAGTTCTCTGTATCGAGTAACTCTACACGCTTCTTGAACGTAGCTTTCCGTCTGCCCCATTGTTGGGGAGGCTAGCCATAGGAGGAGGAGAACATGAATAGTCTTCATTCTTTTTTGCTGCTGCCTGACGGGAGCAGAAGTGATTGATTTATAGATGGGAGCATACTTTATAGTTGTGTTTTGTAAGTGGATTTGTTTTAAAGAAGGCAAGAGAGTGGTGAGTGCAATAAATAAGGTAAAAAGCTGGAAAAGAGAGATATACATGTGATTTATGTGAATGTGAATGGCAGAGGTTAACATCTTTATATGTATATTATTGGAGTTGGATTACAGCATATGATATCTTTTAAATAAAGTTCAGAAGTCTCTAGTATGTATTGCTGGATGAAAGTGATGGCGGTATTAACAGGATCATAATATTTGTAAATTGAAATTTGCAAAATAAAATATTTTTTACTTATGAACTTTCTAAAAAGTATTTTGTTTATGTATTTAAATGAACCTGATAAAATCGGTTATATTTATCTAATTAATTAGCCTTTTTTTAATAATTTGGTACAACTAAATGGAACTATAAATGCAGAAAATATGGATCCACCAATATTTGGTATATTAAGTTGTTTATTTATCAATTTTACATACATCCCCACAATCAAACATATGAGTGGGCAGTAGTACATTACTTATAAAGATACATAAAACACATAGATATATTGTGAGAGATTGATTTTTTCGATCAATCAATGTGTGTTCTTCGGTTTCTTCACAATCGTGACACTGCAGTGCGCATGATGGGCACAATAGTCACTAACACTTCCAAGAACAGCCCTGAAACATACATATGATGATCATATAACGTAATCTACTATCATATACAGCTGAAAATCGAAAATTGTTTGAATGAAAATATACCTTTTTATAGCACCATAGCCATGGCTGCCTATGACCAACATCGAGGCGTGATGCTTCTCAACATACTCACAAAGGACATTTCTAGGGTCACCTTCAACAGCTTCCAATAATACACCATGTACCTGCATGTTAAAGTTCAATTCCTTTTTCATTCTTAAGACATAATTAAGTTATAATTCCTAGTCTTCTAGCCTAATAACAACAAGAGATAAATATTCCCAGGCTCCAGATCTTGGTTTCGAGTTTGTCAGACGACAAATTCTATACCTGGTTAAATGATTAAGTGTGTTTGCGGGCTATGTGTTTAACCCGCGGCGTGAGGATGCTAAAAATAGTCGCACTCTAAATGAGAGGTAGAACCCAACATTTTTTTTAAAAAAAGTTATAATTTATAATATCCCATGTCCTCGTCTCATTGAGATACTTGGTTCGAACCTGGCAGACGGTAAGTTCTGCTCTTTTGATTAAATTGATTAATTAGATTTGGAGAATAAAAAAAATGTTATAATAGTCACAGTTGAATTGCAGCTAAGCTAAGCTAGGGTTTCTGATCATAATTAATGTTCTATTAGGATCCAACAAGACGATGACTCAACCTCATTTCAATCATAGATTTACTAATAGTGATGCAAAGAAGCTATAAGTGAAGATTAAAATGGAATTACGTTTTTACTGATGCAAAGTTGCTTAGCCTTCTCAATAACTCGAGTAGCTATCTTCTTCAGATCCGATTCAACGCACGGAAGAGCAGCCGCCACACCTGTTAGAAATTCATCCGTTTTAATTAAGACGATGAAGAAGAAGAAGAAACAGAGATACAAACAAACCAGGGCCTGCGATTCCGATAACGGTTAATGGAGTTGGCTTAGAATGAATGATGATGAGATTGAAAGGAGTATTCGGAGCGTATGGAACGAAGAAGTGATCTAGAGTCCATTCCAGCGCGTAGAAACTGTGATCGCTCTCGTCCACTCCGACTAACATCACTGGTTTCTCCATTGCTGCTGCTGCTGCTGAACTTTCCATTACAGATTGCAATCTAGAAACTGCTCTACTTACAGACTTACACTATCTATTTATATTATATAATATCTCTAATAAAATTCTTAATTCAATATATATATTAATAAGGCTCAATTGCATGGTTTTTTTTTTTTGTTTTTTTTAATCTAAAGTGTCTTTAAAAAAGAGGGACTAGATAAATCAATTGCTATCTTTCAGCTAAAGGGAAGATAAGATTGAGCTTTGAATTCTGCTATATGATTATATGAGATTTACAATATCATAGTTCTTTTCTGTGCCAGTAGCTATCTATCAGCTAAAGGGAAGATATTATTCAACTTTGAATTATGCTAATAGGATTAACATGTCATAGTTCTAGTTATTTAAGGTTTTCATAAATGTTTTTTTTTTCTTATTTTAATATAGAGTAATGATACATACATCATCTATCTCATTTGGAAAGAAAGAGAAAATATATCTTAAAAAAAAATACAAGAGAGAAAAATTCCAAATCCAAATGAGGTAGATGTTATGCAAAAGTGTTGTATAAGGGTGCTATATATATCATTACTCTTTAATATAATATTTTTAACCTATTAGTTAATTTATCACATTCATACAAATAAAATAGTAATTTTTTTATTCAATTTTTTAAGATATTTAAACCGTTTTCGGTTGTTTTAATGTGTATATCTCGAAAAAAAACACAATTTAAAACACAAATACGTCTAGATCATACTCAATATTATGTGATTATGAAATTATTTGAAAAATAGATACAAAATCTATCTATATTCAAAATTTTCCTCAATCAAATATTTTTATAGTCACTCAAACCAATTTTAATAATTTAAAAGAAAAATAATACTCAATTTAAAAAAAAATATGATAAATTAATTAAAGAAGAAAAAATGATACAATCTCATAAGATAAAAACGATTATTATACTACAAAATATTATTTTTAATTTAAAAAATTGAGTTAACTTCTAAAATTAATAAAATATAACTTTTTTAAAATACTAACTCATAACTATAAAAACTCATGGTTAATTATAATCTTCACATTCAAACCATTTAAAAATAATATACTTTCTATTGATTAAATTCTTACCTTGTTTTTGAAAGCCATAACATAGAATAATAAGAATTAGCTATCAAATTATTAACAATAACCTTCAGAATACTCCATAAAACAAATTAATGAAATTTTGCATATACAACGAGACAAAAAGAATGATGTTTTGATCTCGAGCTTACAAAAAGCATCGATAAATTCTTACCTTATTTTTGAACCCATAACATAGAATAATAAGAATTAGCTATCAAATTATTAACAATAACCTTTAGAATACTCCATATATCGAATTAATGAAATTGCGCATATACAGCCAGACAAAAAGCATCGATATTTTGATCTCGAGCTTACAAAACACTCTACCTTCAAACCAAATAAGAAAATCAAGACACGGTAATATTTGAGTGGGTGGTAGTTTAGGGTTTTGGCTGGTGGAGTTGAAATGAAAAACTAAAAATAAGAACAAATATTTCTATCAATTTTCTTCTATACATACAATTTTCTTTATTCTCACATGAAGTAGCTAAGGGAAGTCTTCTTTCTTGATCCGCCTTCCCCATAAAGATCATTCCATTGAAGGAGCTCGGTAATGTTTTTGGATTCCGACGACACACTCGCGCAAACCTGCAAATTATCAGGTTTTATACTTTGCATCAAAATAAGCTTCTTTACTTTTAACTTATTTCTTCCTTAACCGCATCTTTGCATTTTCTTTCTAATGAAAAGTTGACCCTTTTATAAAAAAAAACTTATTTCTTTACCTGTTCATGTGCGATTCTGAAATCCTCTACACACAGAGGACGGACATCTACACTGCTGTGAAGTTCAGGTACAGGTCTGTTCTCCGCTAATGCTAATTCCTTTTCCTAAACATCAACAACAGATTCAGTGTCATTGGTGGTTTTAAGAATATTAGTTTAGGGTTTATTCAAAATTAACCCAACATCTCAAAGCAAAATACCCACTATTTTATAAACAAAGAAAAATCATTACTTTACCCAAATAATCCAATTTTAAATAACCTAAATCAAACAAATATACACACTAACCTTCTTTTCTCTTTCCAATATTTCTCTTATGGGTCGATGAGCAGCCGTCACACACAGATTCTGAAACCGAAAACAATAATACCATGAGGAAGAATGTAACATAAACAATTCGACAAGAATAGAATAACAACC
Source organism: Impatiens glandulifera (assembly GCF_907164915.1). Taxonomy (NCBI): domain Eukaryota; kingdom Viridiplantae; phylum Streptophyta; class Magnoliopsida; order Ericales; family Balsaminaceae; genus Impatiens; species Impatiens glandulifera. The sequence continues at coordinate 1,197,194 of NC_061866.1, forward strand.
TTCAAATCACTTCCTGAATATCCCTCGGTCATACTGGCAACTGCTTCAAAATCAAAATCCTGGGACAATTCTTCTTTTGCCAATATAACTCTCATTATTTTCGCTCTGTTTGGACTGTCTGGCAAGTTCACCATTAATCTGTCAAGAAAACAGTTCATTTGTGTGGATTGTTGAAAATTAATAATAAAAAATTCAAACCCAACTCCCTTATTTACCTCCGGGGAAGCCTCCTAATGACAGCCTCATCAAGGTCAAATGGGCGGTTGGTAGCAGCAAGTACTAAGACTCGTTCCTTATCCTTTGTACGTAAACCATCCCAGTTCACCATGAATTCATTTTTCATTTTGCGCATAGCTTCATGTTCGCCAGGATTTTCACGTCTTCCTAACATGCTGTCTACCTTCAATGATAAACGCAAAATATGGGTTGAGAATGAACCTCATCATAAGTATATAATCAAAAAAGTAGCTAACTTTCGATCAACCAACCTCATCAACAAAAACAACACTGGGAGAAATTTTGCTAGCCAATGTGAAAACCGCCTTCACATACTTCTCTCCTTCACCGAACCACTGTGAGCAATGCAAATTATCTCAGAAGTTATTAACCACCAAATAATTTGAAATGGCTTCAAAAACCAACTTCCGTATTCAAATATTTGGTGAAGGGTTATTTAGATTTAATCAATCAGATCATATTTTGTCATTTAACACAAATAACCTCAAACAATCAACTTATTCATCAAACAAAAATTGGATTATTTGAAAAAAAGAAGAAAAACTACATCAAATAAGCTCTAAAGAATAAAATGGCTTGTCAAAGTTTAACCACCCACCTTAGAGGTGATACTAGACATAGATATGTTGATAAAATTTGCACCAGCCTCAGTTGCAACAGCTTTAGCTAGCATAGTTTTCCCTGTACCAGGAGGTCCGAAAAGAAGAATCCCTTTGCAAGGCTGCAAAACATACACATATCAATGTATTAAGCCAACTATCTCTTTTTTTTCTTCACGAAGTTCACAAGCAGAGCTTTTGCAGCATAATCATATCCAGATACAGTTTGAGGATAAATAAAGTGAACCTTGGTAAGTTGTCCTTTAGTAAACAACTCTGGCCTTTGAAGAGGAAGCATAACCAACTCTTTCAATGTATCCTTAACCTTTTCTAGTGCTCCGATGTCATCAAAAGTTACCCCAATGTCATTGGGTGGGATAACCTCAGCCAGAAGCCTCTTCTCAAATTCATTTTCGGTAACCACATCCTGAAAAAATATTAGCAACAATTTTTAACATCAAGAACCAAACAAAGGCTGTACACAACAAGAGTTTGTTTGATGAAAAAGTGGATTATTGGGGGTTATTTGGGTTAAATGACTAATATGTTATAGGAAATAAAGTATTTGTTGATGATTTAATTGATGATGAGAAACAAAGTTAAATCAAATAACAACCCTTCATCAAACAAGGCTGAAGACCCAAAACTAAAACAAAATGAAATTGGGACTAGTTACCTTGAGAGACTTCTTCGAGCTCTTGCTTTCATTTTGAATACTTTGTAAGATGTCAAGCCCATTCTTAATGCTGTAGGAATAAAAATTAAGTGTCATTAAGTAACAGAAGAGAGCATAATACTTATGTTCCAAATACATTTTGACCCAGAAAAAACTCAAAAATAAAGTGAACACCTTTGACTAGATATTTTCACAAGCTTTGCATCCTTAATAATTGCTTCAGTAGAAGTCATAGAGTGATGACTTAGCGCCCAACCAATGACTTTCTCAACATCTAATGAGTTGTGAATGAAAGGATAAAGTTAAAGTTATAAAAAGAATCCACGATGGATATTCACTTTCAACCTAACACTTACTTTCATTTGTAAGCGCTTGATCCTTTATGCATATTGTGTTCAAGTCAGGGCACTCTAACCCACTTCGATTTAAAACCTGAAATTGCCAAGCAAATATGATAAAAGTTAAACAAACATACAGACCAAGTAGGAAGGCATAAACCAAATGATGCAAAGTATCCTGTCAATTAAATGATTGCATATAGCAATAAATAAAAGTAAAAAGGACTAGAGATTTAACAAATGAATGCATATCTCTTGCTCAAGCATGTAAGCTCACCTGGTGGATATTAATAAGGTTGGCTTGAGACTTCAATGTCTCAATATCACGATCTAACATTCGTTTCCAATCTGAAAGAAGATTTTCGTCCTGGAAAAAAGAAGTATTAAATCTAATACGATAGTGTAATGGCTGAAGGAAAAAAGTTCAGCTAATAAGTATGCTACCTGAGGCATCTGGATTGTAATTTTGTTTGGGAAAAGACGGGCAAGCAGCTTCATAGCTTTTGGAGTTTCTTTGCTTCTGTCATGGAGCCTACCAAAATTATCCTGCCAATAACCCGCATCTCATTCATGAATCAAGAAGTCATGCAAAAAATATATGAAGAACAATAAAAAAAAATGTCAAAGCTTTTAAGGAATCCAAAAAAAGTACCGGAAAAGCAAGATCAAGGAGAGCTGTGTGGTTGCCGCCGAATTTGGTGAAGAGAAGTCCGCCAGGATGAGACTACAAAACATAATATGCATATAAACCAAAAGTAGTTAAAAAAAAATACTCAACAACGCCAAGTTCTTACTTTCTCCTTTCGACTATCTGCTTGGGTGTGAGAAACAATCACCACTACATTATCTGGTAAATTATCCAACTTAAGCTTGAGGGCCGCGTATGCATCTGCATTGCCCGCCATAGGCTTCTCAATATCTCTCAGAAATATAATTAAGGGACTACCTTTGCTCTCATTTAGTGCAACCTGTAATGTAGCATGTTATGATATACTTCAGAAATCATATGAACTCCACAAGCTAAATTGATGGCATGGATAAAAATAGAACTACCACTTGCCTCGAAGAGTTCGTTGATAGCAAGCTTGTCAATGTCATCCACATTAGCACTATCAATGCGAAGCAAGTCGGCTGCTACAATCAGAAACAACAATCCATCAGTCTCACTTAAATCATGATTCATGACAAGATAAAGAGAAGGAAATGGTAAAACGAGGATGGTGTGGAAAATCACCAGGACAAAAGAACCCACGATCTTCCTCACAATGACCACCAAGGTCATTGCCTTGTGGAATTGCCTTGTCAAATCTAACTCCGATCTTTGAAGAGTCGTTCCCTTCAAATGCAAGAACAACCTTACCTTTGTAACCATATGCTGGTCCCCTGTAGATATCAAGATACGAAGATTCTTGAACTGAGATATCTATGGTGTGTAATACTCAAATTTCTAGATACTATTTAATATTCATCATAAATGATCACTTATTTAAAGGATTACATATTTAAGTCCTATTTTAATATTCAGATTTCTATTGTAGTGTGTGTCCAACAGTGTTACTTTCAACACAAATTAACTACATTGACCCATTCACTTCATTCAACTCCTCAAATTGAATAAATTAGAGATTTTGAATAATCATTACTAAGGAACAAGTGATCACCTTACAGTAGCTTGGTGTGTCGGAAAACCAGAATGTAATGAGCCAACAAATTTAACTCTATCACCTGCCAAATAAATTCAATAATTTCATCACTATTATAGTATTATATTTAACAAGCCATGTGAGATTGAAAATGTGTACCAACACCGCAATCAAAAGAAATATCCAGTGTAAATGCTTGTCGATGTTGATAATACCTTTCTTAAAAGTAAAACTCTTTGATGATGCAGTTGATACTTCCTGCCTAGGCTGTGCCTGAGAACTTATGGTAGACCCGCTAGTGATTTCTGCCTCAACACTTGAAGCCGGCTTCTTAATCTGCACCGGTGCTGTCTGTAAGACTCGCTTACCAAACACATTCATCCTTTCTGGCCTTGAAATCTCTTTAGCAGGCTCCACATCCTTTGACAGTAAACCCTGAATTTATTTAGGTAAGCATTAGGGTCTTGCTTGATTTAACCAAATAACCCTTTATCCCATCAACAATCACTTAATCAATCAGACCATTCAAATCATCAACTAAAATACCCTTCTTCTTTTTTTTATATATATATATATATATATTTTAAAATACAAAAATATTTTAATCATTTAACCAAATAATCTACTTTTCATCAAACAAGGTTTTTTCCAAAAACAATCCTAGAGATCGAAGAAGCTCTAGGACAAATAGAACCTCGAGTGAAGTAATTTCCTTAGCAGACAAATCATAACAAAAATCGAAAAAAGAAAAATATTAAGGAATAATATAGCTATTAAAGAAGCTTACACCAGGTAAAAGTAGAGAATCAACTGCAAGAAGTTTGGCACCATAATGCCTTGCAAGCGCCTTTGTCAATGTTTCCTGATATATTTCGGAGCCTGGAATGAGTGAAAGTTATTAAACACCGTGGAGGCAATAACATTACAAAATATATAGAAATCATCTCATTAAAAAAAACATCACTGCATACCTGCAGGCCCGGATAATAATATTCTTGGGCACGTGGTGGGGAGCTCTGATGCATACTTGGTGAACTTATTACGTTTCAAATGTATATATGTTGATGTAACTAAAACATTCTTTGTTGTGTCACTGTCAATGGAAAAAATTATATGTAAGCATAGTATTAGGGAAAAGCCCATCAATCCAAGCTATTATGCTGAACAACTTGGGGCTTCTTTGATGTGGTTTATTCAGATTAAATCCAAATAAACTACTATACCATCATCAATCACTTATCAAATCATCAACTAAACTAAGGATATCTTTGTAATTTTACCCAAATAAACTTTTTACATCCAACCAATATATTTTTGAAAAATAAAAATATGAAACAAGCTCTTGATCATAAAGGGTTCCAATATAGTTAAAGGTGCATCTCCTATTGACAATAGGGTCATATCAATGAAATTTGGCAGTTGGGTATAGCTTCATTAAGACAATAGGGTCAAAGTTGACCAAATTTAATGCAGACAAATGATTATCAAGCTTTGCACCTTAAATAATATGGGAAGTTTTCGAACGAGACTTTGATGTCATTAGGAGCGAGAATCCCATTCTTTAACCTCTCTTTGAAAGCTTGTCGCTTCGTTGATGTCAAAGCAGAATTATCAAGATTCTTAAGAACTTCTCTAAGTTCTCTTTGCTCCTCGAGAATTTTAGAAATTCCATGAGTAAAATCAAGCTCAGTAGATGCTCCTGCAAGCATCTGAATGAATGGCCTTAATTCATTAGCTTGACCAGAAACCTTCCCAGTTTCTGGGTCTCCAGATGCATCAAGCACATTGCTTACAGGATCCACATTCTCCTCTGCAGCATCTGAAGCAGGAATAATAGGTTCCTTTGTTGATGCATCCCCAGCCCCATCATTTCCTGACACTTGGCATGCTGAAGGTATGATATGCACTTCAGAACCCTGTTGCAAGTTCACGTTATCTTGGGGTGCTGGAGGAAGAATAGATAACTCTTTCTGGAAATCCGATAAAGATGCTAATATTGAAGCTCCTGCAACAGCAGAGGGGTCTCCAGTCCTTGCCTCAAACTGTATATCTTTGAACCGGGCACCACAAGTTTCTAAAATGCTCGCTGAAGATGGTATTTCATTAGCAGCTAAGCCGTTGTTAAGAAGTTGCTGGAAAATCTACCATTTGATTGTTAAGGAGAATTACTTATGTTGAGAAGTTCAGAAAATAAGCAAGAATATGTATAAATGTCTAGTAAAGAAGGATACATATTGATGTCTTCCAGATGAACTGAATACGACTTCATCACCACCACTGAGTGCTATTATTGCGTTTTTTGAGTAATTTTTTC